>NC_133372.1:7216850-7289088 GCF_049309525.1 Garra rufa | reverse complement strand
ACTTTTGATTCTTACATCTATGGCCTACACTTGTGTCTGAAAGGTGTCTTAAAGTTATCTTAGGTAATCCAGTGGGTGTGTGTGAAGCAAGATCACTGTAGCAAAGATGACTTTGTGACTTCTGACCTTTCCATTACTCCGGCTGCAGCTTGTGTCAGGACACAGCAGGGCTTCTCTGGCCTTAATGCTGTCGCTGGTGCCTTTCATCTCAGCTCTCCTGCCGACAGATGCTGCCGCTCTGAAGACGGACTCTGAGGCTCAGAGGCTGAACGGACGATCTCTGAAGTGTCTCTTCAGGTGAAACTTCACACTGCTCCACCAAAGAGATCTGGACAGGAAGTGCACTGCCGCCAGGAGAGAAGACCATCTCATGAGGCAAGGTTACCAAACAGGCTCACAGAAGTCCTGAGATAACTTGAAAGTCAACAAAAGATCAAAATGGACCATATTTACTTTCTTACAACATGTACTTCATATTATTGATTAATCAGTAATTAGTAATGATTAATCAGCATTACATGTGTACTGTATTTATATATACATAATAAATATACACAGTACATATTATATACACAAAAATTTTTATTTTGGATGCGATTAATCGCAATTATTCATTGCTCAGCACTAGTATTTTTATTTAAAATTTTAAATAGTTTTATTATAAATTAATTTTGCATTATAAATATAAATATTTTAAATGAATACACATATTTCATATAAATATTGTAGTTTTATTATTCCAAAGCAATTTTTCTGTTTCCTTTTTTATTTAGGGGCCAAACACCAAAGTTGCATAAGCACCTCTTGTATCCATTTTTATGATTATTCTTCCATTTCTTCTGCTCTTGAGTTTATGGCAGCCCATGGAACCGCTTGCGGGAAAGTTATGAAATTTGGCACACTGATAGAGGAGAGTCTCAACATTAAGCATAGCAAGTTTGGAATCTCTAACTCAAGCTCTCTAGCGCCACCACTTGTCCAAATTTCACTCATATTTATGTTAATAACTTTTGAACCGTAGGGTCTAGAAGGAAAATTTGCAGAATTTCTAGATTTTTTTTTTTTTGCTCTAAATCCTTGGGTCAAGATATTTTTGCTATTTTTAATGATTTTTAAAACCTACTTTGTTGGTTTTAAGAAGATTAGTCAAATCTTGAATAATGTGTGAACAAATTTGACGAATAGCACGCAAAAATATATATGAGGCTATATCTCCACAATGGTTTGGCGTATTGAGACCGAAATTGGTGTGTGTTATAAAAACCATGACCTGAGGCTACCAGCACAATTTTGCCGCCGTGCCACCTAGTGGTCAGGAGATATAAAAATGGCTATTTTTGCTTATGACTTCTGAATGGTTTGGCCACAAATCATAAAACAGGTATATTTAGATTCAGAAGAGCATGCCGAGTCGAAACCATACCCAAATTTGTCCATGTCAGCCATTTTGAATTTTAAATGCTATATAAAATGCTATATTTTACAAACGCATTGCTGTATCATTATGAAACACTGTATGTGTCTTCAGCACCATGTCATGACAGTACTCCAAAAGTTTGCTATTAAGAAATTTAAAAAAATTCTAATAAAATTTGACACCAATAATGCCACCATTTTGATTAATCTTCAAAACATACCTTTTCAAACTCCTCCTAGACCGTTGGTCCGATTTTCACCAAATTTGACTCAGATCATCTTTAGACCATGCTGGCAAAAAGGTATGGATTTCATGTCAATATACAAAACAGTTTTCGTTTAATGCTTCAACGAATTTGCTGGAAAGATGCCAAACTGCATCTGAGGCTGTATCTCTGCAAAGTATGTGCCATTGTCACCCCACACTGAACACATCCTACGAAACCTGCTTTTTCAAACTCCTCCATGAACGTTGTTCTAATTTTCACCAAAATCAAGTTAGATAATCTTCATATTGTCAGAATATGCTAACAAAAAGTTATTTATTTCGTGTTGATAGACAACAGCTCTTGTATAGCATCGCAACAAATTCGAGGCATGATGCCAGACTACATCTGAGGCTGTATCTCTGCAAAGCTTTGACATATTGACACCAAACATTGTGTGTATCATTGTTCCCTCACACTGAACACACCACATCGATTTGATAACAGTGCCACCAATTGGTCAAAAGTGATAACCCATTAAATCATATTACTATTGGTTGTTTTTATGATTTTTCAACTATTTTGACTAAGATCATTTTAAAATGGCTTAAATTACTCATTGCTTCAGTTGTTGGTGCCTTGTTTGCCTAGTGCTGTATATAAGTATAGCACTAGGAGCTTACAAAATTTACAAATTAATAATTATACAATAAACATACTGCAAGAAAATGAAATTAAGTGACTCTTTAGTCAAAAAGATTTATGAATGCGCAAATATTATATATGAATAAATGCACCAATTAAATGGAACATTAGCATTTAGTTCCTTGTTAACTAAATTCCTCATTTGTTCAGCTCACATTTAAAAAGTTTATTTTTTTCTCTCAGACATAAGCTGCTAATTAAAACATGTATATATGAGTTTTATTACAATGAAGAAACATTATGTTTAATTAAGTAGGATATATGGTAATTACTGTTTATTTGTGCTTGCATACACTCTCAGTACAACCTGTTTTGTGACCTTCTATGGTTTAGTATCTAAATAGCATGCATTGTTCATATGCATTTGCATTAACACTTATGCTTTCAGCAAATGTTTTTAAGTGGATTCCATGCAAGCGCAGTTATTTACAGTATGTAAGAGCAGTTACCAGAAGTATGAAGAAAAGCCAAGTGCTAAGACGACATATTGAGAGCCCAGAAGAAAACTAGAATGCAAATACAAGAACACCACAACAACTGCAAGTGCAGTACCACATCAGTACCAGTGTCATGATGGATACTAATCAAGCTTGGTGAAAACCGAGAGCCGGTGTGTCAAGTGTTAGTGTTAAGTATCTAAACAAGACTGATTAACAAATGCAACACATATAGAGATGAACCGTGGAAAATATGTTTGTCCTCCAATCTGTAAAAACACACAAAAACTGTGTTTGCAGTAATGCATTTACAGTATACAGAAAGGCATTGCACTAAATGTTAAAATGCACACATTTTCAAATGAATAGCCAGTCATATTTAACACAGCTGATCATATGGTTCATCTGTTTATTCCAAGCCTTTGAATTTATATGAGTATGATTCATTAAATTCCACTGGTTTCTTTCAGTGTACAGATATTGTACAGAAGAATAAATTCCATCAGCGATACTGTATTTTCACATATTTTCCTGGCAACTTTGTGAAGTTGTGACAGGTTAGAGAATGGATTTTTCCCCTTGTTCTTTTGCTGTAGTGACACACAGGTGACAGTGAAAGGAAGAAGCTTAATTGTTATGTTAAAACTATTCTTTCATGTCTGTTTGAGAATCATTTTCTCATATTTCCTCTATACAATGACTGGTGTCAGTGTGGATGGTTGTAACACAGTAAAGGAGCTTCGTTCCTGTCTTAATTCACAGTATCAAATCTAGCGTGCTTCATCAAGATTACACAATGACAGGATTAAATGTCACCGGCGGCCCTGAGATTACAGCAAGCTCAATTAAACACAGCAAAAGCACAGTCTCACTTTCCTTGTGAGCAATGTTAAAGATTGGCAGAATTATTAAAAATGGAAACAATGCATGTATATGATATATGCATGCATATATTAAATGCAAACATAGAGATTTTAATTTTTAGCTTTATTAAAATTATATCAAATAAAGATTCCCTCTTTTTGGAACATTCTGATTATTTGCATTGTGACATTTGCATGACATTTATGCATGTTTTCCATTTTCAGTTTTTTTTTTTTTTTCTTTATGCACAAGTCCCATTATGTTAATAATTATTTGTATTCACCACTATTTTAATTGTAATTCTCATTACAATCAATTTGTCTTTAATAAAATACTTACAAAACAACACTTACAATAAAAAAGTTGTATTTAACAATAGTATATACACACATAGAGATTTTATTTAAATTTATGTCAGATAAAGACTCCTCATTTTTGTACTTTTTTCTGATCCTTTGCATTGTGACATTATTTTCCATGACATTTATGCATATTTTCCTTTATTTATTTATTTTTATTCATTTTTCTTTATGCACAAGTCCCATTATGTTAATTTGTCTGGATTTTTTACTTTTACATGTATTTCTATTTATCACTATTTTTAATTGCAATTCTCATTACAATCAGTTTTTTATTTTTACAGTATAAAATAATAATATGATGGATAAATAAATAAATTAATAAATAATAAAACACTTAAATACAATACAACACTAACAATAAAAATGTTTTATTGATCAATATTATGTACACACACAAAAATTTTATTAAAATTATATCACATAAAGATTTCCCATTTTTGGAACATTCTGAGTTTTTGCATTGTGACATTTTTTTTTAATGACATTTACGCATATTTTTCAAAATTTTTAGTGCACGGGTCCCATTCCATAAATTCTGCTGGGTGTTTTACTTTTACATTTATTTGGAATCTTATTAAAATATTTTTTTCTTTACTGTAAATAAATAAAACACTTACAATAAAAATAGTTTTAACAAATAAAAAATAAAAAAACATTGCATTATACATAAATTAAAAGTGAGTTTATTTAATGCAAATTTCACTGCAAAAAACATCTATCTACATTAAATTAAAATCTTACATTAAATTAAATAAAAATATTTTAAACTGTATATATTAAACAAAAATGCTACATTTTTATGTAGTTTTTTACAACAACAAAAAAAGATGAAGAAAAGCAAAGTTCATTTAAGATATCCTGAAAACAAGTATTAATATCTTAGATAGTTTGCTTCTTAAGTAAATACATCTTTATTTCATTATAATACTGATTAAGAAAAAGATTTTTGGCAGTATGGGATGAGATTTCTCAAGCTTATTTGTCATGAAAATGTCACAGTGCGGATTATTCCTTCAATTATTATTTCTTCCTTTGCAAAATCTGACATAAATATGACATGTTACTGACCTGTTCACATAATGCAATTATGTTGATGTACAGTTTAATTTACTTTTGTCTCAGTGATAGTCTGGCTCACACTGGGACATTTACATCCACGTATTTACGCTAGAATAAAGGCATAAGATGTGAAGATATCTGTGTGTTTGTAAATGTTAGCCAGTGCTCACTGATTACTAAAGCACACTATTTGCTAAAACGATTACCTGTCTCATTCAGGTTTGTGACATACAGCACAATTGATCCAATTATGCTTATTTTACATAGGTAAATATTGCCCCAGGTTCAGACGCCCATCTTCGGCGAGTGTCGTAAACCAAAGCAACCAGGTGATATTCGTAAACACTGTCTCTGTGTCTTTCTTTTCATTTTGTAATCCACCAATCACCTGCCTTCTTCAGACAGGCCCGTGAAACACCTGACACGTCTGACAGGCGTGTTTTGACTAACTGCATATGGCAGTCTTGATAAATAACACACTAAGGAGGAAGCTTATCAAGCAAATAAACTCAGCTCTACAGATAAGGCAGAATATGCAAATCCAGTCTGACAGTTTCCAGCACAGTCTGCAAAGTGCCGAATAAACACCTCAGATATATAAGCCTCCTTCCTTCTGTTTGTCTCACAGGATAATTATGTTTGTTATGTTACTACTTGAGGACCAAATGGCTTTCTTTCTCTAAAAGTGACTCTGTGAAATCACGAACCAGCATTTAGCATCATATACTAGATTTGAGTGGTGTTTGCACATCTGCGCAGCTAATAAGTATTTTTCATATACAGTTGAAGTTATAAGTTTACATACACCTTGCAGAATCTGCAAAATGTTAATTATTTTACCAAAATAGGAGGGAACATACAAAAAGCTGTGTCGTTTTTTTTAAGTACTGACCTCATTTCACATAAAATATGTTTACATATAGTTTACATAAGAAAATAATAGTTACATTTATACAAAAATTACCCCATTCAATAGTTTACATACACTTTATTCTTAATATTGTGTTATACCTGAATGATCCACAGCTTTTTTTTTGTTTTTGTTTAGTAATAGTTGTTCATGAGTCCCTTGTTTGTCCTGAACAGTTCTTTCAAAAAAAATAAATAAATAAAAAAAATCCTTCAAGTCCCCCCAATTTTTTTTTTTTTTTTCAGCATTTTTGTGTATTTGAACTCTTTCCAACAATGACTGTATGATTTTGAGATCCATCTTTTCACACTGAGGACAACTGAGGGACTCATATGCAACTATTACAGAAGGTTCAAACGCTTACCGATGCTTCAGAAAGAAACATAATGCCGGAGCTGGGGGGGTGAAAACTTTTGAACAGAATTCTTACTTTGCCTAATGTCTTTTTTTTTCATTTAGTACTGCATTCAGAAGCTACAGAAGATAGTTACATGTTTTCCAAAAATAAGACAAATACGTTTAATTTACACTTCAATTTCAAAAAGTTTTCACCCCCCTGGCTCTTAATGCAATGTTTTTCCTTCCAGAGCATCAGTGAGTGTTTGAACCTTCTGTAATAGTTGCATATGAGTCCCTCAGTTGTCCTCAGTGTGAAAAGATAGATCTCAAAATCATACAGTCATTGTTGGAAAGGGTTCAAATACACAAAAATGCTGAAAAACCAAAGTATTTGTGGGACCTGAAGGATTTTTCTAAATAACAGCAGGCAGATGAACTGTTCCGGACAAACAAGGGACTCATTTATATGAATAAAATACGTCATCAGATTTTAATTGAAAGGATTATTATTGCTTTCTTTACACAACAGTGCATTTAACAGTAATTAATTAGTAATTAATGTCACGTAGAGAAGGAAGGGGTCTGGGTCCAATTGCGGTGGAAGAGAATTTATTAAATAAGCACAAATAAACAAACCAAAAGGCCAACACGGCACACACAACTTGAATACAAACTAAATAAACAGAACTGAAAACAAGGTCTAGGCAACAAGGTCCGGGAACACTGAAGACAGCAAACAGAGACAAGAAACAAACCATACGGAAGACAATGCAGCCAGAATGAGCAGTGAGACATGAGCAGCTTTAAAGTCCGTATAATTGTGAACAGGTGTGAGTTGATCACAAGACAGGTGTATACAATCAGGGAAGTGCAGTGCAAGGGAAAGGGGAAACAGCGACCTCAGGTGGCTGAGGGAAACCCCACAGCCCAGAGCATGACAATTAATTTAAATGACTGAAACATTTTTTATTTGGTTGAAAACACTGAATATAGGCTAAAACACTGAGCGCATCTATCTGGCTCAGCGTTAGACGAGGTGCAAAAGCATGTTTGAATTCAGCAGTTAAACTTTAAATACACTGGTGATAGTCCAAAATGAATGGTTAAAATCTACAAGTTTTGCGGGGCTGGACTGGGTCAAATTGAATCAGATCGGAAGATATCCTGAGTGTACTTCTCGGTTGAAATTGCAATTTCCAAGTTGTCACATTTTGTATAAATGGTAATGAACAACTGTTCAGCTACTGTACCTCTAACTGTTAATAGCACTTCAATTTGTTTTAGATTTGGACTATATCTCAGTATGGTATTTCTGTAGAAATGTAACAAATCACTACCTTATTCAGTTTTGTATTATGCTAAGTTTTGAAATTAAGCTTAACACTTTTGCAAAAGAGGATGTTAATATGCAAATTGATACACAGAGTATTGGTGGTGGTTGTGTCTAAGTGAGAAAACAATTCATGTAATGTGAAAGAGCCAGTCTTTGAATGCATATGTGCCGAAACAATGATAAATGATTCACAGTTTGAATCCACAGCTTGGGCTAGTGTTGTGCTCAGTATTGAGAAATTCCAAGCGGTTCCTATAGGGATTGTAAAAATCAGTTTATTTATCTGTTATGTAATCATTTTTAGCAATAACTTTGCGCTGTAATGTAAATATAAGCCACAAAACATACTTTAGTCATTTATAAGCAGTAGAGAGTGTCATTCTTAATTTGTAAATACATTTTACGAAAGAAAACATTGTGTAATGCTACCTGATGTTAATTATTTTCAAGTCGTTTTTTAATGAGTGACAAAGTGTGTTGAGTGGCAACCTTTGTTAGTGTTATGGAAGAATGACTTGATTTGAAACATGTTTTGGTAGTTTTAGTCCAATTTAGATGTGAAATTAACAGCTGTGCCAAGCTGAAAGTAGGAGAACTGTAGTGACTTAAATATTGAGAAGAGCTCGTAAAAAACTTGTGCTTGTCAAATCACTATCTCCAGGTATGAGCAAAAGTAATAGTGATTCTAGGCCCGAAAAACCAAAATAAAGCACATCAGGTGAGATTCACCTACATTCAAAAGCATAACACAAAAAGTGGCCTTCGACAGTTAGATTGGGGCAGCCATAATATCATGTAACACACATTCACATTTGTGTCAAACACAGAGGTGTGCGGTTTATCTTTTGCTTCGGCTGTGTGTTTTTGTTCTTCTCGTTACCCCGAGGGGGACAGTTGGCAGGCGGCGTAGAGGACAGGACGAAGTGTTGGGCTGGTAGCCAATGCCACGAACGCCGGCGAGTATGACTGACAATTAAAAAAACACGACTAGACAGGGCAGGCAGCTGTGACTTTAGTGTCGGGAGTGTGTGAGGATTTATAGTGAAGCGAGAGCTTGCTGAAGTCAAAGAAGGAAAACAAAACAAACAACAGTGAAGTTGATGAATGAATAAGGTTTCTTCCATTCTATTGCACAACCATTCTATAAAGAGTCTTAAAATCAAATTCATGCTTATTTATAAAACACATTCCCATATTGTTTGCAACATATAGGAGAGTTAGGAAATGAGTGTATAATCAATCTATGCTATTTTCCTAAATGACAAAGTCTGAAAAAATCTAAGCCTTCCTGAACTAAGATGTTGCATGCAATGAAATATGCAAAAGTACATTTCAAAAATATTCACTGAAGGAGTGATTATATGGTATTCAATGATTATAGGGAATATTCATAGCAGGAGTTATTAAAGTCTTAGGGGGGCTTGGGAACTATGGGATGCTGTGCTCTCTTTCTTTATTTTTATCAGAAAAGGCTGTAGACTCAAACCGAACTTGTATATGACACAAACACAGGTGGCTTTATTTTATAATGCGGAAAAAAAGCTGTCCGTGGATGAGTGATAGAAGTGGAGCACGCTTCTGAGTGACAACTCAAAATTTAAGAGTAAATCGGAGATTTACTTCAAGGACTATGATGAAAGATGGAGGCTAAACCCCACTTAAAATAGGATCTAGAAACATCTATGAATCAATGTAAATTCCCAGGTTGGATATTTTCATAATACCTTATCAAATAAGCACTGTCTGTAACAGTAAATTCATTCTGTGTTAATGAAATGCAACATCAAAACATAAAGATTTCCATTTATTTGACTGGATACTTTATTGTGGTTCTTGTGTATATCCATTAGCTGCTTCTTTGTGAAAATAAAAAGTCTGTAAATTAATCTTCTTGTGGTGTATAAGCTCTTAGAAATTACTCTACATGCAGTCCAACCTCTGGTATACACTGGATTCGAACCTGCGTCTTCACGCCCTGAAATCTGAGCACTTAGTCTCCACAGCTGGTCACTTACGGTCATTTAACATTATGTGCAATGAGTATAATTACAGGCGCTGCACCACAATTCTGACAAAGACCATACAATTTGGACTTTCATGTGATAATTATGACTTTTTATGTTAGAATTTTACCGTTTTATCTTATACTTATGAACTTATATCATAATTATGAGTGACTTATATTATAATTCTAAATTTTGTCCATTTCAAGTGTCATAATTTTGACTTTTCATATCATATTGTTTTTTAAATTTCGACTTCTTGTGTAAAAATGTAGTTTTTTTTTTCACTTTAATTATTTATATTATAATTTCCATTTAATTAAATATGATTTACCACCTTATTATTTTTTCTTAAGTGGAGGTAATAGGCTTGATGCGAGCATTTTAACTTGTCATTGCCCATTTTTTATTATATTTCCTCACATTCGTTCATGATGTCTGTTCTCTTTTGCCATATATCCATCATTTCTGTCTCTATACACTTAAAGGGTTAGTTCACTCAAAAATGAAAATTCTGTCATTAATTACTCAGCCTCATGTCATTACAAACCCGTAAGACCTTTGTTCATCATCAGAACACAAATTAAGATATTTTTGGTGAAATCCGCTTTTTGATCCTGCATAGACAGCAATGCAACTACCATGTTCAAGGCCCAGAAAAGTAGTAAGGACATTGATAAAATAGTCTATGTGACATCAGTGGTTCAACCTTAATTTCGTAATTTTTGTTTACTTGTGCATGTTCTTACAACTTTTCTGGTCCTTGAACATGTTGGAGCAGGCTTGGAGCCAAACATAGATATTGTACTGTTTGTGATTCTGTGTGAATAAAAAGCAACATCAAACCATAAAGATTTCCATTTAATTAACTGGATACTTTATTGTGGTTCTTGTGTATATCCACTAGCTGCTTCTTTGTGAAAATAAAAAGTTCGAACCTGCGTCCTCACACCCTCAAACTTGAGCACTTCACAGAAACTTGAGTCTCCACAGCTGGTAACTTATGGTCATTTAACAATATGTGCAATGAATATAATTACAAGTGGTGCACCACAATTCTGACAAAGACCATACAATCTGGACTTTCATGTGATAATTATGACTTTTTATGTTAGAATTTCAATGTTTTATCTCATATGTATGACCTTCATAATCTTATCATAATTGTGACTCATAATTATGAGCGACTTATCTTATAATTCTGAATTTGGTCCATTTTAAGTGTCATAATTTGGACTTTTCATATCATAATTCTTTTAATTTCGACTTTTTGTGTAAAAATTAAAAAATTTAATTTAATTATTTATATTCAATTTTCCATTTAATTAAATATGATTCACCAACTCATTATTTTTTCTTATGTGGAGGTCATGGACTTGTTAGAACAATATTTAGCTGAGATATGACTATTTGAAAATCTGGAATCTAAGGGTGCAACAAAAAAAATCTAAATATTGAGAAAATTGTCTTTAAAGTTGTCCAAATGTTCTTAGCAATGCATCTTACTAATCAAAAATTAAGTTTTAATATATTTACGGTAGGAAATTTACAAAATACATTCATGAAACATGATCTCTACTTAATATCCTAATGATTTTTGTCATAAAAGAAAAATTGATCATTTTGACCCATACAATGTATTGTTGGCTATTGCTACAAATATACCATTGCTACTTAGGACTATTGATATTCACACCGTGCAATACTAGAGAGGCTGATTTTGCTACAACACTTCAGTTCTTTATACTTCATTATATTCGTGGTGTGATTTTAAAAAACAGACACTAAGAAAACCACTTTAGCCTATGGCTTAAACTATGTTCCACATGGGCGCCTCCAGTATAGACAGTTTTGTTGATTATCCTAGAAGCGAAAATAACTATACTGTGATATATACTGTTACGGTGAAATAAAATGACTTATATTGTAATATAAGTTTTTGGTCATATACGCCCGTGCTACATTCTGCAGGCCAGACTTTTCATTTGTTGGAAGGGAGTATATATGTATCTGCCCATATATTAGCAAAAATCTTCTCATATTGCGGCTGTCTCTCCCCTTCTTTCTCTTTCTCGCCTGTCTCTCGTTCATCGTTCTGCTCTACTTCCTTCAGCTCGGTTTGTAATGGAGATTGGCTCCAGGTTTACGCCTTGCCGCTGCAGAGAGCATAATAACACTATACCTGATGTTTTTCCTCTTCTCCTCTAAAGATTGCAATTGATTTAGGTGTGATGGGTAATATTGTTCGACGTTGTGAAGGGAACACAATGACAGCGGTGATAAAGCATTCTGGACATTTGCTTGACACCCGGGTTATCGCGACTTAAACGCAATGAGGTGCAATGGAGAACGGTCAGGTTTGAAAGTGATAAAGAGAGATGAGCCATTGGGAGATATAAAATGAGAGCGATAAGGAGACAAATACTGAGCTGTCCAACCTTTGTATCGCTCGCTGTCCTTGCCGCACACCTGTAGCCATGTGTTCTCTGGGCCTAAGCTGCAAACAGATGGCGGCGTGTTGTCCTTCACCTTCGTTCTGTGCCGAAAAAAGAGAAAACAACAGTTGACATTTTCCAGACAGAGCGCAACTCCTTGCTGATTTGTCACCTGTCTGTATAATAAACTTATATTTGGTGAATGTGACCTGTCGAGCACACAACAAACTCAACGCCAATGATTAACTCTGAATCTTTTTATCCTCTATGGGTTTACAGCTGTTTACATATGACTTGTGGAAAGGCAGACACCATAAAAGTTACACTTGCTTTCCTCCTCCATATGTTTATCAGAAAGAGCCTAAATCCAGGTTTAATTATGTTTGCATCAATCAAAACTTTTGAGATGGTAAGATATAGTACATTAACTATTTAGGTCACAAGACTGGTCATTGGCATACCACAGGTTATAAGGAAAGAAACTTAATAGAGCTAAAACACAGAGGAAAAAGTACATTTGCATACAAACATGTGCTGGTCATAGAAAAGTACATCCTTCTGAGTGTGCAGTAAGATGTTTGGCATATTAATAGTGTATTTCCACAAATTCAGTGCAGATATGATGTAAAAAGAGATTAATTGATTATAATGGAAGTTTCTGGAAGATTATAGAAAGTCAGTGTACTTGCACTGAACAACTTGCTAAGAAGTCATTGATTGCAAGTACTTTACATAAAAAAGACAACATAATGTATACACTGTTGCTCCAAAGTTTGGAATTAGTACGATTTTTAATGTTTTTAAGTCTCTTATGCTCAAAGTTCCATTTATTAGATTAAAATATACAGAAAAAGTTATGAAATTGTAATGAGTAGAGAGAAGGACCCAGAGGCGAAGTCCAGGAAAATCAACAGAGGGTTTATTCAGTTCTTTGCAACGACAAAAGACAAAAACAGGCTGTCTGCCGTCCACCTCCTCTTCGGTAGCGCAGACAGGATTACTGAAGTAGATCAACAGGAACGAAAAAGTCTTTAGAGACAGCTGGAGAGCGCAGTCAGAGGCAGCGCGGCCAGGGGAAGCTCCGCAGCAGTTTCAGGTGAGCCAGGGGAAGCCTCCAGGAGGGAGAGACGCCAAAAGGCGCAGAAACAGCAAAACTGGGCAGACACAAAAAGTCTAGACGGTTACTTGCAACAGACAGGACAGGTCAGCAAACTCGACAGGACGAAGACAGAGCTGAGTCGCTAAAGTAAAGGTTCGTTGACGCAGACGTACTGGCACACAGAGAGTAATAATCAGCAGTAAAGCCTAGAAACAAACAGGTAGAAATAGAGAGGACAATCAGAGCAAGGATGGGGAACAGGTGTAGAAGCAATCAGCGCGAGCCTCGATTGCGATAGCCGACAGCTGGGGAGAGGGAGAAAGAGAAAAAGACATAGAGAGAGAAACTAGATGGCGAGAGTCAAACCCGGCTCGTGACAGTACCCCTCCCCCGAGGAGCGCCTCCGGGCGCTCCCGAGGCAGGAGACTGACGCGAGCGAAGGAAATCATCGATGAGCGAGCGGTCCAGGATGTCCCGGGACGGAATCCAACTTCTCTCCTCCGGCCCGTATCCCTCCCAATCGACCAAATACTGAAAGCCCCTTCCCCGAGGGCGGACCGCCAATAATTTCTTGACCTTAAAGACAGAGGGGTTCTCGACAATGACAGGGGGGGAGGGAGGGGAAGGACGGGAGGCGGGCCGGACGACGGGTTTGATACAAGAGACGTGGAAGACCGGGTGAACCCGACGTAGGTAATTGGGAAGTCTTAGACGCACCGCTACCGGACTGAGGACCTTGACAATGGAAAAAGGACCGATAAACTTGGGCGCGAGTTTGCGCGACGGTGGGTGTAGAGGCAAATTGCGAGTGGATAACCAGACCTTTTGACCACAGACATAGCGAGGGGCACGGGAACGGCGTAGGTTAGCGGAACGGCGTGTGCGCTCTCTAGTTCGACATAAAGCCTGCCGCACCCTTCTCCAAGTGCGCCGACAACGAGAGATAAGGGCTTGGACGGAGGGTACGGAAGCCTCTACCTCTTGAGAGGAGAACACCGGGGGTTGATAACCGAGACACGCATGAAAGGGAGAGAGCCCGGTTGCGGACGACGGTGAGGAGTTGTAAGCATATTCGGCCCACCGGAGATTTTCACACCAGGAGGTGGGATTGTGGGCGGCTAGAGTACGGAGGAGGCGTCCGAGAATTTGGTTGGCGCGTTCGGCTTGACCATTAGTTTGCGGATGAAAGCCTGACGACAGACTGGCAGTAGCCCCAATCTGCCGGCAGAACTCCCTCCAAAATTGCGAGACAAATTGTGGGCCTCTGTCAGAGACGATATCGGAGGGTAGCCCGTGGATCTTAAAAACGTGATCAAAAACTGAAAGAGCCGTTTCCTTGGCGGACGGGAGTTTCGGTAAGGGAATAAAATGAGCTGCTTTCGAAAAGCGGTCGATAACGGTAAGAATAACCGTATTGCCCGCAGAGGGCGGCAGCCCCGAAACGAAATCTAGTGCGATGTGCGACCACGGACGGGACGGAATGGGTAGAGGGCGGAGCAGACCGGCCGGGGGTGAATTACCAGACTTGGACTGAGCGCAGACAGGACAAGAGGCGACGTAACGGCGAACCTCTCGGACCATAGCTGGCCACCAAAAACGTTGGCGGACAGAGGCCAGAGTACCCCTGACTCCGGGGTGAGCCGCTAGACGAGAGGCGTGACTCCAACGGAGTACCGCAGAACGCACGGTCTCGGGAACGAATAATTTGCCTTCAGGACAGCCTGGAGGGACCGAAACGAGAGAGAGGGCTCGTTTGACCTGTTGTTCAATTCCCCAGACCACAGCCCCAACCACACGCCCCTTGGGTAGGACAGTCTCGAAGGGTGGGGGGTCGTCTGGAGATTCGAACTGACGGGAGAGCGCGTCGGGTTTAGTTTTCTTTGAACCGGGTCTATAGGAAATCGTGAAATCGAAGCGGTCGAAAAATAGCGCCCAGCGTGCCTGTCGGGCATTTAACCTTTTAGCCGAGCGGATATAGGCGAGGTTGCGATGATCTGTCCAGACAATGAATGGGAGGGTCGCACCCTCAAGCCAGTGTCGCCATTCACCGAGTGCCAAACGGATAGCCAGTAGTTCGCGGTTGCCCACGTCATAATTGCGCTCGGCGGGCGAGAGACGATGGGAGAAAAACGCGCACGGATGGACCCGGTTGTCCAGCGGAGAACGTTGGGACAATACGGCTCCCACACCGACATTAGACGCGTCGACTTCGACAATAAACTGACGTGTGGTGTCAGGAGTAATTAGGATAGGTGCCGAGGAGAACAATTTCTTTAGTCTGTTGAAAGCTTCCTGAGCCGACTCGGACCAGACAAAACGAGTCTGAGTCGAAGTAAGGGCGGTCAGGGGAGCAGCTACTTGACTGAAATTTTGGATAAATCGCCGGTAAAAATTTGCGAACCCCAGAAATCTCTGGAGGGCCGTTCGGGAATCAGGAACGGGCCAATCGATTACGGCACGAACCTTGGCAGAGTCCATACAAAGGCCATCGGCAGACACGATATAACCTAAAAAGGCTACCGACTTGACGTGAAAGGCGCACTTTTCAGCCTTTACGAAAAGACGATTCTCTAGTAGACGCTGCAATACACGACGCACGTGCTGGACGTGATCGGTGACGGACGACGAAAAAATTAGTATGTCGTCCAAATAGACGAAGACGAAAATATTAAGCATATCCCTCAGGACATCATTTACGAGCGCTTGAAAAACAGAGGGCGCGTTAGACAAACCGAAGGGAAGAACCCGGTATTCAAAGTGACCTAGCGGGGTATTGAAAGCCGTTTTCCATTCGTCTCCTTCCTTGATGCGCACTAAATGGTAAGCGTTACGGAGGTCTAGCTTGGTAAAGATCTTTGCTCCCTGCAAGATCTCGAAGGCTGACGACATAAGAGGCAAAGGATAACGGTTCTTGATCGTAATGTCGTTCAAGCCACGATAATCAATGCAGGGACGCAAAGAGCCATCTTTCTTGGTGACAAAAAAGAATCCCGCGCCCGCGGGAGACGAGGAAGGAACGATAGTACCGGCGGCAAGAGATTCGGAGAGGTATTTTTCTAGCGCCTTGCGTTCGGGGATAGACAAAGAATACAATTTCCCTCGCGGGGGTGTGCTACCAGGAACGAGATCAATACTGCAATCGTAAGGTCGGTGGGGGGGGAGAGAAGCGGCCCGGGACCGGCAAAACACCGCTCGCAAATCATGATACTCCTTCGGGACGCCAGAAAGATCGTCAGGCTCCTCCTGAAACACAGAAACAGAGGACACAGCAGGTACAGCCGAAACAAGACACTTAACATGACACGACAATTCCCAAGACAGAATGGTCCCCTTAACCCAATTTATCTGAGGATTATGCTGAGTTAACCATGGGTGGCCCAAAACAATAGGAGTAAGGGGGGAGCGAAAAACTAAAAAGGAAATAGTCTCTTGATGGTTGCCAGAAATGGTAAGACTAACCGGGATGGTGGCACGGACGATCTTGGTTAAGACACTTCCATCCAGAGCGAAAACAGGGAGAGGATCACCCAGCTCTTGAAGGGGGACGCCGTGCTGGAGAGCCCAATCCTCATCAATGAAATTGCCCTCGGCCCCAGAGTCAATGAGGGCAGAGCAGGAAAGGGTGGCCCCTTTACAAAACAAAAGTGCTGGGAAGGTGGTGCGAGGAGAATCAGCTGGGGAAAAAGTAGTCACACTCGCCCGTACTCCCCGATCTACGGACGAGCTCTGCCTTTTACTGGACACTGGATCGCGAAGTGCCCCTCAGCGCCACAGTAGAGACACAGCCTATGGTGAATTCTGCGTTGGCGCTCGTCTCCAGAGATGCTGAGGCTGCCCAGTTGCATTGGCTCAGGATCAGTCCTAGGGGCTGCAGATAAAGGAGAGGATGAGAGTGGCAGAGGTGTCGGGACAGGTGCACGAGCGCGGCGACGCCCCTCAAAGCGCTTGTCAAGGCGGATAGCCAACTCCACCATCAAATCCAAACTAGACGGGGGATCGCGGGAAAAAATCTCCTCCCTGACGTCTTCCGACAGTCCATCCAGAAAACGTGCTGCGAGAGCCGGCTCGTTCCACTCGCAGGTAGCAGCCAGGGTGCGAAACTCAATTGCGTAGTCAGCCGCGGACCGCTTCCCCTGGCGCAAAGAAGAGAGTAAACGAGAAGCCTCCTGGCCAAAAACAGAGCGGTCAAACACCTTTATCATCTCATCCTTGAAGAGAAAAAAATTATCACAGAAGGCGGCCTCCTTTCCCCACACAGCCGCTCCCCAGTCCCGAGCTCGTCCGGAAAGGAGAGAAATGACGAAAGCGACCTTGGCACGATCCGCCGCGTAGGTGGCAGGCTGCAGGGAAAAAACCACCTCACACTGGGTTAGGAAAGCTCGGCATTGAGTGGGCTGACCTGAGTAGCAGGGCGGATTGTTGATCCGGGGCTCCGGGAGTGAACGGGGCGGCGAGACGGCAGGCTCGGAGCGCAGGGACTGCAGCTGGTTAGTCAAATCAGCAACTTGGGCTGACAACCCCTCCACGGCATACCTAGCAGCGGACAGTTCCTCCTGGTGTCGCCCCAGCATGGCTCCCTGAAGCTCAACCGCCGAGCGAATGGGGGTCTCCTTCGCTGGGTCCATGTTTGGCTGATTATTCTGTAATGAGTAGAGAGAAGGACCCAGAGGCGAAGTCCAGGAAAATCAACAGAGGGTTTATTCAGTTCTTTGCAACGACAAAAGACAAAAACAGGCTGTCTGCCGTCCACCTCCTCTTCGGTAGCGCAGACAGGATTACTGAAGTAGATCAACAGGAACGAAAAAGTCTTTAGAGACAGCTGGAGAGCGCAGTCAGAGGCAGCGCGGCCAGGGGAAGCTCCGCAGCAGTTTCAGGTGAGCCAGGGGAAGCCTCCAGGAGGGAGAGACGCCAAAAGGCGCAGAAACAGCAAAACTGGGCAGACACAAAAAGTCTAGACGGTTACTTGCAACAGACAGGACAGGTCAGCAAACTCGACAGGACGAAGACAGAGCTGAGTCGCTAAAGTAAAGGTTCGTTGACGCAGACGTACTGGCACACAGAGAGTAATAATCAGCAGTAAAGCCTAGAAACAAACAGGTAGAAATAGAGAGGACAATCAGAGCAAGGATGGGGAACAGGTGTAGAAGCAATCAGCGCGAGCCTCGATTGCGATAGCCGACAGCTGGGGAGAGGGAGAAAGAGAAAAAGACATAGAGAGAGAAACTAGATGGCGAGAGTCAAACCCGGCTCGTGACAGAAATATTACTGCAATTCAAAATAACAGTTTTTTTTTATATTAATATACTTTAAAATATAATTTATTTCTGTGATGCAAAGCTGGATTTTCATCAGCTATTACTCCAGACTTCAATGTCACTTGATCCTTCAGAAATAATTCTAAAATACTAATTTATTACTTTTATTGTCAGTGTTGGAAAGAGTTTTGCTGCCTCAAATATTTTATTATTTTATTTTTTTCGGAACCTGTGATACTTTTTTCAGGATTCTTTGATTTAAAAAAAAGTTAAAAAGTACAACATTTATTACAAATAGAAAACTTTTCTAACGATGAGTCTTTACTATCACTTTTGATCAATTTAACACATCCTTGCTAAATAAAAGCATTAATTTCTTTAAAAGAGAGAGAGAAAGAAAAAAAAAATGACTGACCTCAAACTTTGAAAGAGGTGTTTATTGTTACAAAAAAAAATCTATTTTAAATAAATGCTGTTCTTTTTAATATTTTATTTATCAAAGAATCCTGAAAAAGTATCACAGGTTCCAACAAAACTGATAATAAATCAGTTTCCAACACTGATAATAAATCAGCATATTAGAATGATTTCTGGAGGATCATGTGACACTGATTCAGCTTTGCATCATAGGAATAAATTATATTTTAAAGTATATCAAAATAGAAAACCACTATTTTAAATTGCATTAACATTTCACAATATTACAGTTTTTCTGTATTTTTTTTTAATTATTCTGTATTTTTTCATTTTATCAAATAAACACAGCCTTTAAAAAGCATTCAAATCTTTCTGATCCCAAACTTTTGAGTGGCAGTGTATACATTTAATAAGGTACTTATACAAATTGCCTTTACAAAAGGTACAAATGCTTTTAGAAATTATTTCCAAAGGGCAGATATTGCTCCACAATGGAAAAGTGAATTCCTGAAATAAAAACAGAAGTATATCATATTCCTTGCACACGTCCTTACAAGACATAACCACAAGGAATGTGGAAATGTTGCAAGGTGTGACACACTGACATCCATTCAAAACATAATTGATATTTGATTTAATATACGGATAGGCGAAGAGGGATTTTTGCCCAATAAGGTTTGACTATGGATAGATTAAGAGTGCAACCTGGCTAGGGCATAATATACACCAAATATTAACTTTAAAGACAAATGTAAATAGAGATTCGGTCACTTGGTTTTACTTTTCATAAATCTGTGGAGCTCTTCAAACAATATAAAACAAGTCAGTGCCTGCAACTGATCTCACCCACACAATTGTTTCTATATCACAGTAGGGACTTTCCTTTGACAACCATTAATGGGTGGTAACCTAACTCTACCCTTACCCCTATCCCTTTTTTGCTTTTAAATGTATTAAGCTGTATAGAAAGCCTTGCAATGTATGTGATTTCAGGTTTCTTTGACAAATGAAGAAAAACGCTCACACGCGTGCTGCTGTCACTTTAAAAAAATACCACGTGGAAACTACGAGCAGCTGCTTTGTATATTAATATCTTTCATTCTGCAGTTCACCCCCGCAGAGGACTCTCACATTTCTACATCAACACTGTGGTTTTACTCACTCTCATCGCCGTTTACTTTACCTCTCGTTAGCAGAAACCTGATCCAGCGGTACAGCACTTTACACCATCTAGAGAGGAAACGGGAGTTTATATACCTCCAGCAGAACACATTTTAGAGCACCAACCCTAAATCACTACAATAACACTGTAGCCATTTAACTGTCAAAATAGCCATCAGAGAGCTCGTACCACCTCAGCAGGGATAATTGCACATGCGTGTGCGAGAGAGGATCATTATGTACATTTAGAGCGTGTTGAGGGAGTCTGTCCCACGTATCTTTCATCTTTTTCTTCCCCCTACCCCTCAGTTAAGATCCCATTTTCTCAAATTTACATCTAAGCAGCACTTATTCTCTTGTTAGTGTTTTTTTTTTTTCCAGTTTCCGACAAGCTAAACAAACAGAATAAAACATGCGGCTATATCATTGCCTTTCTTGTCTGTCCTACAAATTATTTGCAATTCTGCGGCAAAAGTTTCACCATATCCAGGGAAAAGGCTTTAAGTGGATAGTCCAAACTTTTAACACACTCCAGTGTGGAAAAGCTTAATGTAACATTACGTTGTGATGGCTGACCTGTGACCCTCTTAGATTTGAGCTGTGCTTTAAAAGGTTTACTCATGCTGGGCCATCGGCGTCTCGTCGCATCGGTGCCCGGAACTCGCTCGCTCTCTCTCTTTCTCTCTTATATCACTACATCCCAAAGAATTGAACAATTTAATCAAAAGATTTACAAAGGAAGTAAATGAGTCTGTCAGAGACGGCGAGAGGGAGACGACAGCAAATAAGATCAGGTCCCGTCAGAAGCTCTTTTCTCAAATGGCTAAGAAGTGCCCCATTTATTGTTCAGCCTTGTCCTTCATGTTTAAAGGAGAAGTTCACTTTCAGAACAAAAAATTACAGATAATGTACTCACCCCCTCGTCATCCAAGATGTTCATGTCTTTCTTTCTTCAGTCGTGAAGAAATTATGTTTTTTTGAGGGAAATATTTCATGATTTTTCTCCATATAGTGCACTTCTATGGTGCCCCGTGTTTGAACTTTCAAAATGCAATTTAAGCGCGGCTTCAAACGATCCCAAATGTGGTTATAAACAATCCCAGCTGAGGAAGAAGGGTCTTATCTAGTGAAAAGATCAGATTTTTAAAAAAATACAATTTATATACAGTCAAGCCCGAATTTATTCATACCCCTGGCAAATTCTGACTTAAAGTATTCAACCAGCAAGTTTTTTTTTTCCGTTTGATTAGACATGACACAGACGTCTCCCAGAATATAGTAATATGATGTACAAGAGGCATCATTGTGGAAAAAAAATATTACTCACCTTTTATTTACATTTGAACAAAATGTGGCATGTCCCAAATTATTCATACCCAGTATTCTCAATAATCAATAGAAAAGCCTTTATTGGCTATTGCAGCAATCAAACGCTTCCTGTAATTGCTGACCAGCTTTTTGCATGTCTCCACTGGTATTTTTGCCCATTCATCTTTCAGGTTGGAGGGTCTCCTTGCCATCACCCTGATCTTTAGCTCCCTCCACAGATTCTCAATTGGATTCAAATCAGGAGTCTGGCTGGGCCACTGCAAAACATTAATGTTTTTATCAGCTAACCATTTCTTCACCACTTTTGCTGTGTGTTTTGGGTCGTTGTCGTGCTGAAATGTCCACTGGTGCCCAAGGCCAAGTTTTTCTGCAGACTGCCTGATGTTGTTGTTGAGAATTTTGATGTATTGCTCCTTTTCATGGTGCCATTTACTGTGATAAGGTTCCCTGGTTCACTGGCTAAAAAACACCCCCAAAACATTAGGTTCCCACCACCATGTTTGACAGTGGGGATGGTGTTTTCAGGGTTGAAGGCTTCTCTCTCTTTTTACGCCAAATGAAGGCTACATCATTGTGGCCAAACAATTCATTTTTTTGTTTTATCTGACCATAAAACAGAAAACCAGAAGTCTTCTTCTTTGTTCAGATTTGCAAAGGCCAAGCGGGCTTTTGTGTGCCTTATCTGGAGAAGTGGTGTCCTCCTTGGTCTGCGTCCGTGGAACCCAGCGGAGTGCAGTGCTCGTTGGACTGTCTGCCTTGAGATGCTGCCACCAGCAGAGCCCAAATTTATCAGGATGGCCTTGGTGGTGATCTGCACAGGTGTCACTTTTGGCTTCTGACCACGTCCTCTAAGATTTTTAACAGTGCAGAACATATTTTTTATTAAAACTTTGCACTGTAGCCACTGGAACTTCAAAACATTTAGATATGGTCTTAAAGCCCTTTCCTGACTTGTGAGCAGCCACAATACGCAGCCGCAGGTCCTCAGTGAGCTCCTTTGTCTTAGCCATGACTGTCCACAAACCAACAGCATTGAGCTTCTGTTTTTCACCTGTTGAGTTGATTAAAACAGCTGTTCCCAATGAATCAGGGTAATTATGATGATTTAGAACAGCTTTGGATTTTCCCATAGACTGTGACAGTTTGCAAAGGGTGTGAATAATTTTGGACATTTTTTGTTCAAATGTAAATGAAAGCTGAGAAATATTTTTCCACAATGATGCCTCTTGTACATTGTCTTATTATCTTTTGGCAGAAGCCTGTGTCATTTCCGGACAAAAAAAAACTTGCTGGTTGAAAAAAGCAACTTTAAGTCAGAATTTGCCTGGGGTATGAATAATTTCGGGCTTGACTGTACTTTTTAACTTCAAATGCTTGTCTTGTCTTGCTCTGCCTGAACTCTGATTTTTTCAGAGGGTATGTCAAAAAACTCCATCAACTTCAAAATCGTCCTAAATCGGTGTTTACCTTTTTTTGTTAAGGGTGTTTGATCACTTCTTTAGTGATGTAGGATGATTTTGAAATGATTTTTGAAGTGTAGGGAGAAAATAAGATGGGAAAACATTTCAGGATTTTTCTTCATATAGTGGACTTCTATGGTGCCCCCAAATTTGAATCTCCAAAATTCAGTTTAAATGCAGCTTCAAAGGGCTCTAAATGATCCCAGCCGAGGAAGAAGGGTCTTATCTTGTGAAACTGTCAGTTTCTAAACAAATTGACTATATATATATATATATATATATATATATATATATATATTTATTTTATTTTATTTTTTTACCTAAAATGCTCGTCTTGTCTTGCTCTGCCTGAACTCTGATTTTTATGGCTTAAGGCAGTTAGGTCTACACTTCAAAAATCATTTCAAAATCATCCTACATCGCTGAAGAAGTGATCAAATGCCCTAAACAAAAAAGGTAAAACAGCGATTTAGGACGATTTCGAAGTTGAGAGATCATTTAGAGCCCTTTGAAACTGCATTTAAATTGCATTTTGGAAGTTCAAACTTTCGGGCACTGTAGTCCACTATATGGAGAAAAATCCTGAAATGTTTTCCTCAAAAAGCATATTTTTTTTTACAACTGAAGAAAGAAAGACATACTGTAAACATCTTGGATGACAAGGGGGTGGCAACATTATCTGTACATTTTTGTTCAGGAAGTAAACTTCTCCTTTAATGGTGACCTAAGAAGAACAAGGGGAAGTGTGAAATCGAAAGTTGTCTGCAGTGTTTTGGTTACCATTGACTTCCATTGTATGGACAAAAAACACAAATACCTAATTTCATGTTCAGACGAAAGAAAGGACCTGAGGTAATGAACTATCTGTTTAAATTCCTAGCACTGTGATGTCAAAGGCAGCAGACAAGATACAATCTAAGTTATATTTTATTTATAATATTTAAGAGCCTTAAAAAATAGTTTGAACTTGTGAAACATCTGCTATAATATGATGTAATATTAGCAATATGTATATGAAAGACTTGTTTTGTGAGAATATAAAACTAAGTTTGAATGGCTGTTTAGAACATAACAGAGTGCAACAGTTTCTGAAAGTAAAAACTCAATTAATTTTCTCCATGGGAAATAGATAGTTAACAATAAATTATAAACCATTAAAGACAGATTTACTGTAAGTTCTGAGGTTGTTAATTGATGGTATATGCTTTTGTTGAACCATCTGTTTGCATTTTTCAACTTAATTTAAAAAGAATCATGTTTCATGTTTGACAGTTCAATTTGTGGTGGAAAACTACATTGCAATTTTCACATATTACAAAGTTGTAGTGAGCAAAGAGCAATAAAGCTGCTATGCATATATATCTCTCATCAGTATGCAATGCAATAAATAAATTGTTTCTATTGACATAATCAAACTATATATTGTTATAAAAATATGTATATAGTTTATTATTTCTCTTCACCGTTTATAATTAAAATGTCATTCACAATACTTCACAGGATTTTTTTTTCTCCCTGCACTAAAGTTCACAGTATTGTACTTTGCTTCATTTTTTAAATAATTTTTGATTTTATTATTTTTAATGTTGTGATTCATCTTGTAGCATGGTTGGTTTGGTTCATGGCTTATTACACATTAACAAAACTACCTTTGGGAAAAACACTGGTTCAAAAATCATAAATTAATCATAAATTAATCATAAATGCGTTTACATTGTTACAAGAATTAATTTATGAAATAAATGAAAGATCATCAAAGAATGTATTAAGTTTTAAAAACAAATGTTGGATTAATATTAAACATTTTGTGAGCAGCAAATCAGCATATTATCATGATTTCTCAAGGAACATGTGACACTGAAGACTGGAGTAATGATGCTCAAAATTCAGCTTTGTATTACAGAAATAAGTTACATTTCACAATATAATATATTAATACAGAATAATACCACATTATTTCTGGGTCAAAGATGAAAAAGGGTTTAATCATAAAAAAACAATAAGTGTAATACTGCGTCAAAATGTTGTTGTTTTTCCAATTTTTAAAAATATTTTTAAATGTTTTTCAGAAGATAGATAGTGACAAAATGTCATTCAGTGTAACCATCTTGTCAGGCATATTTACAACAAAAATCAATTCATGACTTATTAGAAGTCTAATTACTTTCACCTCAAATACTAATTAGATAAAATTAAATTTTTTAAAAAAAATTAAAACACAATAAAATGTAATATGCTCGCTTACTCTTTTATATATTTTAATATGTACAAGTCAGAATAAGCATGTTGTTACACTGAATGACAATGTAACATTATTTCAACCAAATTTTGACATTTTATTCGCCTAACACTTAAAATTAGAGACTTTACTAACATTAAATGTGCTTTCTTTTGATTTCTTTTGACGTGCACATCTTAACGTCTTTGACCCTTATATCTTTAGAATAATCAAGCACCGATGAACTGTTCACAATAAGGACATTTATTAAGAAGCAAACTCTGAATTCAGGTTAAGTCTTAAAGCAGCTTCTCCTCTCCCCTCATTTTTTCCCTTCAGAATTTCTCTCCTAATCTCTGTCTCAGGTAATAGCTTCCTCATTCCCCTCCTCTCCTTCTTCCCCTGTCAGTTTCTCCATCATCTCAGTCTTGGAATCAATCTTGCGCCCTTGCTTGGCATCCACACTCCCCACATCATCTCAGAGAACACAGCAGACATCTTTTTTTGGGCTGTGGCAAAACAAATGAGCCGAGAATGTTTGACCTTTAGCAGTGCACATCCTGAACATGATATGTGAGTGTCAGAGAGAGAGAGAGAGGCAAGAAATAGAGAGACTGCGAGTGAAACGAGGGAGGTGTTGGAGGAAGAAATTGAGAAAGAGATACAGAGGAGAGAAAGAGAGAAAGTCAAGGGGAGGAAATAAGCAGAGATGGAGAAACAGAGTGAGCGAGAGAAACAGAGATAGAGCGAGGATATCTCAAGTCCTTGTTTGTCCGGTGTGCCAAGGATATCTGTATTGATCCAGCAGGGTGTCAATCACAGCTTTCAATAGACTATTTATGTACGGAGACCTTTACCTTTGAAATAACAGCGGAGCTAAGACGATGAGGGTGAAGAGATAACCCTACTGCATAAAATAACATCTTTAAAAGTTTACGCGTGACCTCGGTAGCTTTTTCTTACTGCCCCCTGAAGCACAAGATGCTGTTCAGGGGTTTAAACACTTGCCCCACATTATAAATCCACAAATAGCAGGGCTCTACGCTTACTTTTGTTGTTAGGACCACTTGTGCTCCTGACTTAAAAAAATTAGGAGCACAGTCAAAATTTCAGGAGCACATTCTAAACAATAATCCAAAAATGTATCTATTATCCACAAATGGCGAAAAACATGGAACAGTGGTGAACCTTCCCAGGAGTGGCCGGCCGACCAAAATTACCCCAAGAGCGCAGCGACGACTCATCCAAGAGGTCACAAAGACCCCAAAACAACATCTAAAGAACTGCAGGTCTTTCTTGCTTCAGTTAAGGTCAGTGTTCATGACTCCACCATAAGAAAAAGACTGGGCAAAAATGGCCTGCATGGCAGAGTTCCAAGACGAAAACTTCTGCTGAGCAAAAAGAACATACAGGCTCGTCTCAGTTTTCTCGATGATCCCCAAGACTTTTGGGAAAATACTCTATGGACAGATGAGACAAAAGTTGAACTTTTTGGAAGAAATGTGTCCCATTACATCTGGCGTAAAAGTAACGCAGCATTTCAGAAAAAGAACATAATACCAACAGTAAAATATGGTGGTGGTAGTGTGATGGTCTGGGGCTGTTTTGCTGCTTCTGGAGCTGGAAGAATTGCTGTGATAAATGCAACCATGAATTCTGCTGTCTACCAAAAAATCCTAAAGGACAATGTCTGGCCATCTGTTTGTGACCTCTAGCTGAAGCAAACTTGGGTTCTGCAGCAGGACAATGATCCAAAACACACCAGCAAATCCACCTCTGAATGGCTGAAGAAAAACAAAATGAAGACTTTGGAGTGGCCTAGTCAAAGACCTGACCTGAATCCTATTGAGATGCTGTGGCATGACCTTAAAAAGGTGGTTCATGCTCGAAAACCCTCCAATGTGGCTGAATTACAACAATTCTGCCAAGATGAGTGGGCCAAAATTCCTGCACAGCGCTGTAACAGACTCATTGCATGTTATCGCAAACACTTGATTGCAGTTGTTGCTGCTAAGGATGGCCCAACCAGTTATTAAGTTTAGGGGCAAACACTTTTTCACACAGAGCCATGTGGTTTTGGATTTTGTTTTCCCTTCATAATAACAAAAACTTCATTCAAAAAACTGAATGTTGTGCTTACTTGTGTTATCTTTGAATTGCCGTTAAAGTTGTCCAAATGAAGTTCTTAGCAATGCATATTACTTTTAGTTTTGATATATTTACGGTAAGAAATTCAGAAAATATGTTCATGGAACATGATCATTATTTACTATCCTAATGATTTTTGGCATAAAAGAAAAATCGATAATTGTCACCCAAACAATGTATTTTTGGCTATTGCTACATATATACCTGTGCTTAAGGCTGGTTTTGTGGTATAGGGTCACATATAAACTATAAATTAATATATTTTTTTTTAAATATTTTTTAAATGTTTTTAAAAGAAGTATCTTGTGCTTAACAAGGCTGCATTTATTTATTGAAATAATAGTACAAACAGTAATAATGGAAAATATTCATATTATTTTCAGCAGCCTTTACTTCAGTCTAACTAAACTACTATTTATGGTTAAAATAAAATAAACAAAAAATATATATATATTTTTTTTCTCAATTTTTTTCTTGCAATTGCAAGTTTATGTTTTGCAATTCTGGCTTTTTTCTTAAAACTCCAGGTATATATTATATATATTGTTATATTTATATCATAATTGCAAGTTTATATATATATATATATATATATATATATATATATATATATATATATACTGTATACACACACACACACACACACACACACATTTCTGACTATTCAATTTTTCAGAATTATAACTCGCTATTTTGAGTTATATCTCGCAATTCTGACTTTATAACTTGCAATTGTGAGTTTGTATTACACAATTCTGAGAAAAACGACGTAAACTTGTAATTTTGAGAAAAAAGTCCAAATTGTGATAAAAAGCTAAAATTACCTTTATAATTTTTTATTCAGTGGCAGTAACAAGCTTCCATAGTTCTTAAAGGGACAGTTCACCCAAAAACTAATTTACGCTCATGTTGCTCCAAACCCGTATGTCTTTCTTTGTTTTGTTTTTGTTTTGTTTTTCTGTGGAATTTAACAAGAGATGTAGAATGCCAGGAACTAATATTTTTACCATTCAAGTTTAGCCCATTTTATTTTTTATAAAATAAAAGTTAACATTTCCTTATTAAATAAAGCAATAAAGGTTTGAAACTACGTTATGGAGAGTAAACAATGACAGAATTTCCATTTGGATTGAACTATCCCTTTAAACTATTCAAGGTCAAACACTTTAGATGTGTGTTTGTATACAGTATATATATGAATTAACAATTATAAGTCTAAAAGGACTATGGTTAGTGCAGTTTTTTCATTCTATATATTTCTTTGCAAAAAACCTTAAGTAAAATGTAGTCCTTGGTGACTGTAACCATGACAACATCCCAGCACCACCTTGACTGCACAAACGATTGTGCTAAAAGTTATTGCATTTGGGCCCTTTACCACTTTTAGGACCAAAAGCTATTACACACAGGGCCTTTATCACATTTAGCTTGTTCGGTGTTCAAGACATGGTTACGGCCTTGTCTAACATCCCGTCTTCATGGCTCTCAACCCCTCCACACTGTCTGGCCTTAAATCTACAGCTCTCGCTGAAAGTAAATAGGTCATTCAGATGTTCTGTTGACAAATGCCTTGTTGATAACTCCCATCCAGCTGTGATGCCACCCAGGCCTCTCTTATCTAATGGGACCATCTGTCTTGTGTCGATGATGTCACTTCCTGGAGTCTGGCTGAGGCAGGGGAGAGTTGATAGATAGCTGGCTTGATAGAGAGAGACAGAAGGAGATAGCGAGTGACGGGAGAGAGAGATGAGCAGATTATACGTTTCGCACATAAAACCTCAAAGCCCACCATATAACCTCCTGTTTCCGCCTGAACATTTGCATGGTTTAAACTGTACTGTAAATGTAAAACATACAGTTGAGAGCTTCATTGGAGGTAAACTGTATTAAGTGTTCACCAAATTAGTAAGGACCAATTCTTTTATACTCAGCAAGGGTGCATATAACTGATAAAAAATACAGATTTAATATAATAAAATTTCCCAATTTAAAATAACAGTTTACTATGTGAATATATTTTAAAACGTAATTTATTGCTGTGATGCAAATCTGACTTTTCATTATTACTCGAGTCTTCAGTGTCACATGATCCTTCAGAAATCCTTCTAATATGCTGATTTGTTGCTCAAGAAACATTTCTATTAATATAATGTTTAAAACAGTTGTTCTGCTTTATAATTTTCTAGAAACTGAAATACATTTTTGTTTTAGAAATAAGAAAGAACAGCATTTATTTGAATTATACACACTGCTGCTCAAATGTGCGGGATGCAAGATTTTTTAAATGTTTTTTAAAGACTTTCTGCTCATCATGGCTGCGTTTATTTGATTAAAAATACAGAAAAAAATAATATTGTGAAATGCAATTGAAAATAGTGGTTTTCTATTTTAATATACTTTCAAATTATAATTTATTTCTGTGATGCAAAGCAGAATTTTCAGCATTATGTTCAGTGCCACACATTTTGATATTAATTATCAGTGTTGGAAACAGTTGTGCTGCTTAATATTATTTCAGGATTCTTTGATTAATACAATGTTAAAAAGAACAGCATTTATTTAAAATAGAACATTTTCCTCGTTCAAAGTATGGGCTAAGTCATTTTTTTTCTTTCCTTCTCTCTTTGAAAGAACTTAATACCTTTATTCAGCAAGGATGCGATAAATTGATAGTAAAGACTTATATTGTTATAAAATATTTCTATTTTATATAAATGTTGTTCTTTTTAAATTGTTATTCATCAAAGAATCCTGAAAAAAACATCACAGGTTCCAAGAAAATATAGCTAAACTGTTTCCAACATTGATAATAAAAGTAATAAATCAGTATATTTGAATGATTTTTAAAGGATCATGTGATAATGAAGTCTGGAGTAACGGCTGATGGAAATTCATCTTTGCATCACAGAAATTTCATTTGAATTGCAGTAATAGTTCATAATATTACTTTTTTCTGTATTTTTGATCATAAAAATTAAACTTTGATGAACATAAGAGACTTAAAAAAAAAAAAATCTTACTGATCTTAAAGTTTTGAGTGGCAGTGTATGTCATTATACAGTCAAACCAAAATTTATTCAGACACCTTAAACATTTGTCGTATTATCAGAGTTTATTCAGTATAATTTTGAAAACCATAATAAAATACAACAAGAACTCATAGTTAAACTTTGTCAGAACAAATTCATCTTAACAATGTCAGATAACTTTGATAGAAAGGTAATGCAGGCAACTGTTAGGATGACAATATTTCTATCAATACTATCAATACTTTGTTGACCAATTGCCAAGCAATGCTTAAGTTTGTTCAGTCTGTGGTGTAAAAAGGTCACATTTGCAATTAAAGAAAAAACAATATGTGATCCCAAATTGGTATCAATTGTACTGTAGTCCACTGTATGAAGAATTTTGGGGTATAATATGTCACAGTTTATTTTATTTTGCTATCCTCACTTACATAAATAAACTATAATGTCCTGCACTCACTATTAAAAAAAAAATATAAAAAATTATATTTGGTGTCTGAATAATTTTTTGTTTGACTGTAAATACATTATAAATGTCTTTACTGTCACTTTTAGATGCACACTGTAAAAAATAAAATAAATGTTGAATCAACTTAAAATAATGTGTTATCTGGCTGCCTTATAATTTTAAGTTCAGTCAACTCAAAAAAAATGTAAGTCAACTTAAAATGTTAAGTTGTACTAAGTGACAACTTAGATATTTGAATTGATTCAACTTAAAAATTTAAGGCCGCAAGGTAACAAATTATTTTAAGTTTACTCAACAAATTGTGTGTTGTTGTTTTTTTAACAGTGCACCATATAACATTTCAGCCTGGGCATTTGCATTTTTTTAAACTGCAAATGCAAAAAATAAATAAATATAAACAAGCAAACAAACAAAACAGCTAAAAAAACAATTAGATTTTTTTTTATATTGTTAATAATCATTCACCAAATGTTTGTTGCTGTGGCCCAACAGAAAAAAATATTTTATGTTTACCAAGGCTGCATTTAGTTGCTAAAAAATTTAACACAAACACTAATATTATAACTTATTTTTGTTTTTAATATCTTTCAATGTATAATTTATTACTGGGGCCACCTATACTCCAGTCTTCAGTGCTACTTATTACTATTAATTTTGAAAACAGTTGTGCTGCTTATTTTTTATTTATTTATTTATTTATTGTGGAAATCGTAATACATTTTTGTTTCATGATACTAAACTAAAAGCACCATATAACGCCTTCTTTCGGCTTTAACATTTGCATGGTTTAAACCGCAAACACATACAATACAGCTGCATGCTCGACTGGATGTGAATTGAAAAAAGCATTCAGAAAAAAAAGTTTGTTGTGGCCCAACAGAGCAATTCTAAGCCATCAGATAACCACTGAGACACAAAGTCTTTTTTCAAAGACCCTCGTTGAAAACTAAAGACAACATGGCTGAGTGAAATTTTTTTTTTCTTCTGATATATTCTCACTCCACAGGCACCAGTGGCACGGTGATAAGTGTACCGTTCACTCTTATTTTTTCCAAAGGCGAAATGCTCGACTTGTCAGACTACAAATGGTTTGAATTCTATTTATCAAGCTCAGCCACTGACCAAATGACACGCCTACAATTTAAGAGTGTTTGAAAGGAATGGAAATATCTTTTCTCCATCATAGGCATGAATTACAGACACTTTGAGAGCAATAACCCAGGGTCAAAGCGGCACATCTGTACAGCACTTGTCTGAGAGGGTTTCTGTAAATTGGTAAGTACAATGATCCATGCTTTCTGTTTTTTTACTAACACAGCTGTGTGTTAGGTTGTATAGACTCTATACAGAGTGTAAATGTACACTGAAAAGCTTTACCCCTTCAGATGAATCCGAATGTCACTTCAGAATGAAATAATTAGACTTGTTGTGACAGAGTGTGTGCAACATATGCACAACGAATCTGTGTCATATGTGCTGCTAGTTGTGAAGTGAACATTTTAGTAAGAAACATTAATTTAGATATTGCTGAAAAGAGCAGCACTACTTGTCACCAGCAGATGTTGTGTTCTAAAAAAGGTTTCACAACATTGTTCACTCAAAAATAAAAAAAATCTGCCATTTCTCTGCAAATGTATATGAATAATAACCAAACCTCTTTGGAGACCATTGACTTTGAAGGATCTGAGGATCCTCCAATGCAATCAGTATGTGTTGCTTCAAGAGAGCAACCATACATTTGTGTTGTGTTTTACTTTCTTTTCCATATTCTTCATTCATTTATAATCATTTAATCATTTAATTATTGCATTTTATCATTTATAATAATCATTATAGTCATTTATATTTCCATTTCATTGATTTATTAATGATTTGTCATATATGTTATGTTATATTATTATAGTTTTTTTATATATATTTTTCCATTGTTGTTTAGTCTTATGACTGTGTGGTTTCATGGCCTGTTTGTTCTCGTGAATAAGAGATATGAGGGAATGTTTATGAACCTCAAGGTTCATGGGATGCTGTTTTGAAGCAGTTTGGTATAACAATACTTGTTGGATCTGTGTTCTGGAGACGAAGCCTGAGCATTGAGACGTACGCAACTAAGACTATTCAATAAACTCTGCTCCTTTTTACCATCATAACTTTGTCTCCTGCTTCTGCTCTTCACTTTTAATACTTTTTCCTCAGTCAATATTTTGGTGTAATCGCCAAGATGGAATAACATTTTGGCGTACTTCTTGGCATGGGGACAGCGATCTAACAACTTCCATTATGTGGAGAAAAAAAAATATGACATTTCTCAAAATATCATCTTTTATGTTCCACAGAAGAAAAAAGTCTGTTTTGGAACGACATGTGGGTGAGTAATAGATTTTAAAGAATTTTCATTTTTGGGTACTATCCATACTACACTGTTAAACAACAACAACAACAACAACAACGACAACAACAACAACAACAACAACAACAACAACAACAACAACAACACATTTATGATAAAATACAGCAACTGGCCTTTGGCAAATGGCCTTTCTTACGAATGTGCTACATAGTAAGTTTCGCAGCTAAACACGGCTAAATTCAGCTAAAGTAAGCATTCATCCCACTACAGAGAGGGGCGGAGAAAGCAGAGCTCATTAACACTTAAAGGAACATGCAACAGAATAGCTTGCTCTAAAAAGGGCTGATTTTGACAAGGTAAAAAGAGTGTCTTTTACAATACCATTGAGAAATTTTAACCAAAGTATGTTATAGACTTCTCATTAAGACCCTAAAGAATCATATCAACTTGTGGAAAATGGGCATCCAATGACCCCTTTAAACATTCTTGGAAAAATGTGGAATAATGTAAGTACACAAGTCAACAAAATATATTTAACACTGGTCTAGTGGTTGTTTGATATTTTAATCCAAAAATCTTAGATATTGTGCATTTAATCTAATCTTTAAAGCAGCTATGCAGTCAAGTCAATAACATTACAAATATAAAGTAACACATGATCTTCAGGTGCTTAGTCTAGGATGCCTGGTTTTATCCTCTGTATATTTACAAAGATATGTAGGCTTACAATACTTTTGGGAAACAACATTTCAGCGCAATATCAGCATTAACCAGCACTGGTCTTGCATTTACCAGCATAAACCAGCTTGGACCAGCATGCTGGTCTTTTTAATTGGTAATGTTTGATTAGTGTAAGTTCTCAATGTGAGTATGTTGAACTAAAGGCCTCTGGGCATTGTGTTTAAACACAGAGACAGTAGTCTGTCAGGCTCACATGTAGTCCGAGGATGCTGACAGACTGGCGAGTCCAGCGCCTGTCGTTAATTCATGCCCCGTGAATGTGTCTATATATACATGTGCGCGCACACACACATACACACATCGTACACATCTCGTGTGACTCACTCTGGGCTAATCAGAGTTTTATCTCTCTCTCCCACTGCCAGCTGCTCCAATCTGCTCTGCAGCCTGCCGATTATAAAATTGTAAAAATGTGAAACATACACTCACATTAACAAATGTCACGAGGAGCTCGAAAAGGAGAAAAAATAAATAAATAAAGCACGCTTCCCCGAAGTCGGGAGGGAAAAAAAACTCCATTGTCTGCTGACATTTCCTTCTCAGGAAGCAAATTGAAATGGAAGAATTTTAATTTTGTGTGATTTCAATAAGCGTGCATCAGAATTGTAATTAATACACACTGCTGTGCTCCCCACGGGCTGCGGCGCTGACACTGGCTTAGCAAGCAGGGGATGAAACTCCATTTGGAAGTGTAAAGATTATTGTTATGAGAGCCCAACACTCTTTTATTTCCATCTCCTCTCTTTCTCCATTTCCTCTCCATTTCTGTCTGCTCCTCATTTCCTGTTATTCATAGACACTTTAGATCTCTGCAGACGACTCGTGACCCACATACACAGGACTTCACTTTGAATGCAGAGAAACAAAAGAGCATAAATGCTGCTTGCAGTTATTAGTAGTGAAATGTCCAATATGTGTAAAAGTATTGCTGAGATTCAGTGGCCTCAAAAACCATTTGAACACTGAAGCCACAATTAATCATTTGAAACTTTATGAACGTCATTGCTTTTGTTACAAAATATTAAACTGGAATTTAAGTAAATTAGCATAAGCACAATTTTTCTAGTAAAAGATTTTATTATTATTATTTTTTTTAAAGAAGCTTATTAGGTTTGAAATTATAAAAGCATAGATGTATTATTCAAAATGAAGACAACAAAAAATATTGTGAAACTTGTCAAACTATTAACAGGAAAAAATGACTTTGTACAGGAAATAAAAATCACCCTGAAACCAGTTGGTTAGAAACTATTATAAAAATGGTTTAGAAAAGTAAAGTTAGTTCTGAGAAAAGTCAGCAAATGCCACTTGGTTTGATAGTTTGTCTTCTAATGCAATGACATTCAGACATTTAAGTGTGGCTCAAGTTTGGGGCTGCCGCATAACACACACACACACACACACACACACACACACACACACACACACACACACACACACACACACACACACACACACACACACACACACACACACACACACACACACACACACACACACACACACACACACACACACACACACACACACACACACACACACAAAATAAATAAATAAATATGGAGGTTCTTAAACTCTCACCAAGTCCCGTGGGCTTGATTTTGTCAGCCTCTCACTTTTTGGAAAACACATAAGGACATGCCAGAAGCCAACTCGTGACATCACATTTTTGCTGATGTGTTCCTGTAATATATAGTTCTGGAAACTTCCACTGAAACTGCACTTGCTGCAGTAAAATAAATTGTTTACGCAAAAATATATAAATAATAAAAACGTACAAAAGCCATCACTAGGACAATACCCTTTCAAAGTACTATTTAGGTACTAATATGTACCCTGTAGAGATAAGGAAGGTACAAAGGTCTATCTTTTCAAAATGTGTCAACCCAGTGACAGCTTTTGTATCTTTTTTCTTTTTTTTTGAGTGTGTATTTGTTGTTATTTTCAGTGTTGGGGGTAACGCGTTATAAGCAACATAAGCTACACAATCAGATTATTTTATTCAACTAGTAATGAAACGTATTACTTTTTAATTCACAAGAAAATATCTGAGTTACTTTTTCAAGCAATATTCATTGCAATATTCCTCACAATTATTAAAAACTGTCAAATGCAAATTTAGAATATGACGCAAACCTGTAATAATTAAATGTTAAATAACACAAATCCTCTTTGCTGCTGTAATGTAAGTAACATAATTAGTTACTTTTTAAATGCAAAATTGCAATGCATTACTTTTAAAAGTAACTTTTTTCAACACTAGTTAATCCAGTCTTATGTAGCACGGGTATATTTGTAGCAATAGCCAAAAATACACTGGATGAGTAAAGATGATAAATTTTTCTTTTATGCCAAAAATCATTAGGATATTATGTAAAGATCATGTTCCATGAAGATATTTTGTTATTTTTTTTTACCATATATATATATATATATATATATATATATATATATATATATATATATATATATATACACTTAATTTTTGATTATTAATATGTATTGCTAAGAACTTCATTTGGACAACTTTAAAGCAAATTTTCTTGATATTTAGATTTTTTTTTTGCACCCTCAGACTCCAGATTTTCAAATAGTTGTATTTTGGCCAAATATTGTCCTATAACAAACCATACATCAGTGAAAAGCTAATTTATTCAGCTTTGAGATGATGTAGAAATCTCAATTTCAAAAAACTGACCCTTATGTCTGGTTTTGTTGTCCAGAGTCACATTTGTCCAATTAACCTATTCACTATATTCCAAATTCCAAGTCATACACAAATGTTTATGTGAACAATCAATCTAAATAAGTCATTATCCACTGAAAATCTCATTCCAGTTGACAACAGATTCAGACATGATATTGATACACCATGTCTGATTTGACGTCACTGGTTTTAAAGGAAAATGGTGAGTGAGATCCATCTCATACCAAATACATTATAATATTTTAATACAAATGTCTCACTCTCTGTGCAACACACTTTCAGATGCACAAAATATATTATTTATGCTTAATTTCTTTTCTTTTTTTTCCACTTGCAGAACAAAAATTTACAGATAATTTACTCACCCCCTTGTTGTCATCAAAGATGTTCGTGTCTTTCTTTGTTCAGTTGTAAAGAAATTATGTTTTTAGAGGAAAACATTTCAGCAGTGTTCACCATATAGTGGACTTCAATGGTGCCCTCAAGTTTGAACTTCCAAAATGCAGTTTAAATGTAGCTTCGAAGGGCTGTAAACAATCCCAGCCAAGGAAGAAGGGTCTTATCTAGCGAAATGATGGGTTATTTTCTAAAAAAAATAGTCTTGGTCTAGCTCTGCTGAACTGTGTGCATTGCTGTTTAAGACAGTTAGGGTATGTCAAAAAACTTGTATCTCATTTTCTCCCTGAACTTCAAAATTGTCTACATTGCTGTTTTACCTTTTTTTTTTTTTTTTTTTTTTTTTTTTTAGTAAATGGCGTTGGAACTTCTTTGGATGTGCACTTTGTAAACACTGTGTCGGCACTTCTGCAGCAATGTAGGACGATTTTGAAGTTGGAGGAGAAAATGAGATGGGAGTTTTTTTGACATACCTTAACTGTCTTGAACTGGAATACACACAGTTCAGCAGAGCTAGACCAAGAGGAGCATTTGCGGTTAAAAAAATATAGAAAAATAGAATCGTTTCGCTAGATCAAACTCGGGGCACCATAGAAGTCCATTATATGGAGAGAAATGCTGAAATGTTTTGCTCAAAAAACACAATTTCTTTACAACCGAAGAAAAAAAGACATGAACATCTTGGATGACAAGGGAGTGAGTAAATTATCTGTAAATTGTTGTTCTGGAGGTGAACTTCACTTTCATGTAGTTGTGTGTTTATCATTGCTTTTTCCCACTCTAAACTGTTTTAATGACGATGACAAGGAAAGTGCTTGAGGTTTGAGAGTCATTTGGACTAGTGACTTTATCACGGTCATTATTGAATCCTTCAAAATGTCTTCTTGTATGCTACAGTACACTGAAGAAAGTAAGGCATACAGGTTTTGAATGACATACGTGTGAATAAATAGTTTGGTCATTAAAACTTCACATCTCACTTTAAGTCGCACAGGCTTGATTTTGACAACTTCTCGGAAAACACATGAGGCATTGACACACACCAGCCCTGACGTCACAACACTAATGCCTTCCTGTAATAGCTGTTTTCAGGGGTATAATCACATTGTCATGACCGGAGGAATCAAATGTAATAATTTTAAAAATGAATCACCGAAAAACCCTTATCAGCTGAGTGCCGATCTGAATATCGGAGGAGACATGTCCTACTCAACGTCTATTGGGGTTAAGGCTCTTGCCAGATCTGACTTCCTTTAGATTCCATCACGCTCGGTTCAGTGAAATCTGGACGCCATCATTGTGTTTTGGATGCTGCTTTGTTGTCCCAGTAACCTTGTATCCGAGTTGTAATGAGACTGTGATGTAAACTCATCTCTTGGCAATGCCACATGGGCCATTGGTGAACATTTATCACTCTCTGGCCTGCTCTGTCCAATCCTGCACCGGCCCAGATTGTGCCTAAAGATAGCAGGAGTGTCCGGAACCCCAGAGATCGGCTCTCTCTCGCCCTATCTCTCCTTTTCACACACTCCCACAGACACACACACAGTGAGAGGTAGATAGGCCAGGCTGGCAGCCAGTATGTAGTAGAGGAGAGCAGTTCAGAGAGCTGGACCGAACTATCATCTGGCCAAAGCCAAGCAGCCACAGCTACAGTCATCACTGCACATGTGTGCATGTGTGAATGTTGATTTATGCATGTGCGAGACACGTTTTCTCAAATACCTTCATATTCACGCTCTCTCGGAATGGCAGACGTGGCACCAAAATTAGTCGGAAACTGTAACAGACAAGAACAGAATTAAGCTCAAAGAAGATTTGTTTGCGAAATCGGTTGTTTTTAAGTGTTTTCAGTTTAGTGTAACTATCTATTTTGCTAAAGTAATGTAACTGATTACATTTGATTACTACTTTGATTAAATTTCTAATGAATAACAGTTTTTTTCATTAATTATTTTCAAACATTTAAACCAGTAGTACTCAACACTAAGGCTGTGCAGTTAATCGAAATTAAGTTTCGATTTCGGATTCAAGCGATTATAAAAATACAATAATCGAGATAAAACAATTATTGCTTCTGATTCCTCCCCCTTTGTGCAATTTCGCTCTATAAAAGCCCAATTTCACATTCAAATCAGTAAAATCATGTAACGTTAATCATTGTATGACTTGCATAAAATAGGACGTGCTTGATTTATTAATGTTTATTTGATGTCGTGTTTTTAAAAGCACTAAAGAGAACTTGCGCTGTTCTGTGTATGCTTTCAAAGATGGAACAGAACACGAAGTGAACATTTAGCTTAAGATGCGTCTCCAAATATATGCAAATATGTGTCCAAATGTGGCGTTTGGTGATTATTCATGTAAACCTTTGTCAGTTATGTCTGAAATTAACGTAAACAGTTGAGAATGAAAAAAAAAGAATTGAAATTAATTTTGAAAACACGTGTTTAACAGTATTTTGGATCTGGGAGAATGAAAAACAAATGTAATTAAAATTTAAATTAATTTTGATTAATTTTAAATAAAATTTAAACTAATTTTGAAAATACATGTTTAACAGTATATTGGGTCCATGCAGCTCTTAAAGTGGCCACAAGTAATATTCCTTCTGCCGTCTCTGTGCTTAATGTTAATCAAACAACAAAAGACAAAATCGCTCACTGCTCTTGACGGAGGGACTTTTGGAATTTTTTTAAGAAACAAAGCATGTTTAGTTCTTACAGTGAAGACTATGCTGTTTTGTTTACATTCAATTATTTACATTAAATTTACAAAAAAAAAAACCTGTTTCATTTGTATCTTTTTTTTTTTATTGTATTGCTATCTTTAAATTAATCAGTCATATAAAGCTCTGGACCCACTCATAAGCGTGTTAAATAACCGTGATTATAATATTGACCAAAATAATCGTGATGATGATTTTTACCATAATAGAGCAGTCCCACTCAACAATGATTACTGTCAACCTTTCAAAATCCTTCATCACTTGCATTAAGATTACAATAATTTAATTTTAAAGCAATCACCTCAAAATCAGACTTTAGCACCTCTTTTTACTTTGACGTTAAATACAGATTCAAAATTATAACACAAAATAGTTTAATAGCTGTTCTTGAAATAGCTTTGCATATATATGATAGGAAACACTGGCTAGCAACGCCTTGGAAAAACAGTAGTTCCTTTTAAAAAAAGGGACATACATAAAGCCAAACATAAAACGGTTTCAAATAAGCATGTGTCTTATTCTGTATCCTAAACTCCTGAATCCCTGGGCCCGTATTCATAAAGAATCTTAGTGCAAAGAGTTGCTCCTAGTGACAAAATTCTAAGAGAATTCTTAGAAAAGTGGGCGTTTTCCCTTAAAATTAAAGAAAAGATCCTAGTAAAGAAAAAAGTAATTCAGAAAGAATCTTAACCCTTAAAAGAGGTCTTAAGGTCCAAATTGTTAGGAGTAGGGAAGAGGACTTTTAAGAGGCTTAAGAGTTTCTTTAGCAGTGGATAACACTGACAAAACATGAGGAGGGCAATGCAATATTTGCACACAATGCATGACAGTGATTTCACTGATGCTACACATGAGATTGTGCAGAGATAATGTTTGTGACTTATTTTGTTAGAGACATCTCTAACATCTCTGACATAGTGCAGAAATGCCATAGTGCAGAAATGGAAGAAATCACTACATTTATTACATGAACTTATTTGGCAACTGGAAACAATGCAACTATGCAGCAGTAATAATTTGGGTATGTTCACAACCTTCTATAAGCAAAGAGATCACACAAACAATTACAGCACTTTCACAACCTTAATGTGCTGCTGTTCATTACCTATCAAATACATTAAATACAACATTAACAGCGTGGTAAACAAAAATATATATAAACACATAAAATATATAAACTTACATAATATGTGTGTTGCGGTAAAACAGGAAAAATGATGCCTATAATTTCAAAGTGAAGGCTTAAACTAGACCCTACACTTAAAAGTACTCTTTTATTTCCTTCTTGGACAACCAACCAATCACAGTCTTTAAAATGCTGTGTCATCGCTAGCAACGGGGTCAACCCCGCCTCCACACTAAGATAAAAGTTTTTGTCTTTTCTTTGCTCAGAGTTGCTCTTAGATTGATCCTGAATCACTCTTAAGCTAAAACTCCTACGTAGGAGTTTTTAAGCTAAAATAAAAGCTTTCTGAGAGGATTCTTAGAATCTTTATGAATACGGGCCCTGGTGTCTTATATTTTAGAGCAGTCAGTGCATTTTGGGAAAGTAATCAATTAAATCTGTTTGTGTGTATTGGTATTTACTATGTATTGGGGACCAAATGTTCCCACAAGTAGAGTAATACCAGCAAATTTTGACCTTGTAGAGACATTTTTAGGTCCCCATGAGGAAACGTTTTTTGAAATTTTTTTGAAAATCTAAAAATGCTGAAAGTTTCCTGTGTGAGGTAGGTTTAAGTTTAGGTTAGGGTAAAGGGATAAAGGGATAGAAAATACAGTTTGCACAGTAGAAAAACCATTATGCAAATGGAACGTTTATGCAAATAGGAATACCAGTGTGTGTGGAAAAATATTCAGATTTAACCCCCTTTGTAATCGATAACATTTTTATAAGTAATTGCAATTTAATTACACCTTTGTTCTAAGTAACTGTAATGAATTACAGTTCCATTACTTTGGCAATTAAATTACATAATACTGCTAAATGTAACTAGTTACTCCCAACACTGGATGTTTTTACAGTTTAGAGGCCACACTTTTGTTTTGGTCATCTTTTCACAGTTTCATATTTTGATGACTTACACTGACTGTGCATTTCTAAAGCCTTTCTGTGAATGTACTTGGTTCACAGACGTGAATCTTAACATGTGAATCTAGCCTTGTTGCTTCTGGTTTGATTTGCTCTTTTTGCAGAGTTTACATAAAGCCTGTATTTAAATTTACCAGGTCTTGCAAATGGAAACATTAGATGTTTGAAGTGAAAAACCTTCACATGTTGAAAAGCATGCTTTTGAAAATTGAAAGCACGCTGCATTCCATTTAACTTGAATGTAAATGTCAGGACTTTGTGCACTTGTTTCTTTGGCAGATGTATGTTCACTAGCTTGAAGCAAAATTTGGAGAAGTACAAGTGTAAGAAATCCATTAATCATTCATTCTATGAAAAGAACTCTTAATATCTGAAATATCAGATTTTTTATTCAGTGTTGATGTCGGACTTTTCAAAAAGAGTAGCAGTGTAACAAATCATGACTTTTTGAAAACCAGCTTCACCCAGTTATTGTGCAGATGATTCACCATTCACACATAATTGACTGTAAGAAAAGTATTTTCATCTAAGATGGACGTACTGTGAAAGTTCAGGTCTATCTGGCACCTAGAGAGTCAACAAGGTGTTTTTATGTTAGCTCTTGTGATACAAAAGCAATGTGGTCCGTTTTCGTTTGGACTCTAAAGAACACTTGAGCTAAATGCATTGAATCGTAAAGCTTCTGGGAAAGAGAAAGCTCAATCTCTTTAAGGAAGTAACTCACCTGTTCACAAACGAACTGCTCGAATATGTCAATATCTTTCGATATGTGGCTTTCTCAGTTGACCTTAGGGCTTATCTATAATCATAGAGGATTTCATGAAAGAATTACACTTTACCAATGGATTTAATTCAGAACATGAGTTTATCTGTGGCTAAACTGGCTCGATAGAGGCAGGATACTTTATCAATAGATTTTATGTTTTGTCTTTCATAATTCATGGTCTCTCTGCTATAATAGAATTCCATCAATATACAATTGAAAGGTTGTCAGGTCTGCGATAATCCTTTACATAACCTATCAACAGTCCAGCATCATAGACATGAGCGTGTGTGCATTATTCATACAAGATAAAAAAGCAATGCAGAAAAGAAAAAGGAAAATGTCGATCTGAAAATCAAAGCTCAGCTCTTATGGGACTCTAATTTATTGCAGTGGAAAAGCAAAACTTAATAGCTCATTTAATATCCATGGAAATCACCTCTTATACTCTCTGGCCTAGCTGTATAACGTCACTGAATCCAAAAGGTCAAACCCACAACACACCCTGCATACACTGACCTCTCTGACCTTCAGAAATTAATATGCTTGTGTTGTAGTTTAATGCATTAGTTTTACACAATAGCAAGAAATTGAACAAGCTAGAGTTAGTCATTGGAGGACTGGAGCTAGAGTCAACTTTAAGTTATTTTTGAATTGTTCATAGTATATCGATTTTTAAAACTTCAAACAAGAAGGAATAATTTCATGCAAGGAAAATGCATTGCTAATACTCACTAGTGTTTGTGTTGTTGGGTTTCCTCCAAAATATTGCCACTTCCTCTATCAAAAAAAGAAATTAAATACATGCAACAAACATTTGGAATATTTCTTAATATGTATATATTTTTATTTATTATTATTAGCAATATTTTTTAATTTTAGAAGTGACATTGATGTTTGAAAATAATTTGAAATGCAATGTTTATATAATATACTGCGATAAAATAAACTAATTTTAACGCTTTTTTTTTACTCTAATTTAATATTTAATTCAGCATATTTTATGGCAACATGAAAATGTATTCATGCTATACAGTATGATGCATGTCTCCTTACTAACTGCAGTTATGCTTGCCACACAGTTGTTGAGTTTGAGGAATGATAGATTGGCCCAGGTTGTCAGCCAGCCAAAAATATCTCCTTTACCCCATATATCTCCCCCTTTTCCTTTTAATCTTTCCATCTCTTGATATGTCAGTGTAAGAAAAAGCTGATAATAATTTCCAAGAACCTGACTGGCTCTTCAGTCCCTCCCTCTTTGGCCTAACAAAGCTTTTGCACCTTCACACACACACATATACACACCTGAAACCTCGACAGGAGTGTCGTCCCACTTCAGCTCTGTGTATGAGATGAGAGATAAGCGCATGTGTCTCATTTTCGCCTCTAGATGGTGCTGTTTACCACAACTCAACTAAACACGCTCCGCTTTCCTGATGGTGTCCAGCTCTAGCTCTCTTCAGACATTCAGTCGAATAAACCTTGAATAAAACAGATCAAAAGATTTTAGATCTGTGCATATAGGTTTTATTACTGCTACGTATTTTAACCTTGTTACCCTTGCTAACAGATGAAAAAACACTGCCATGTAATTACACTGCTGAATTTCACAACTGAATGCATTTTAATCAAGGCGTATAAACTAAATAAACTGAATTTTGCAGTGCAAACCACATAGTCACACAGTGACGAAGCAATATAGAAATCATTTTGGTGAGTAACGTTATATTTTACCGTTCCAAACCTTTTATGCCAACTTATGTTAACTGTTTATGTTAACACACTAACCTATTTGAGCCTATAAAATGTTTTTAATGCTGATGACACAAGTGGTAGGTCTACAATGAACTGCCGCATAATGTTTAAAGCTTATCAAAACTAACTTTGTCGATCAGTTAAAATAAACTGCTTAATATTTCTACCTACTTAATAAATATATAACTTAAGACAAGCGTAGCTTTAAGTAGCATTATACACTTCTCATTTAAGTCAGTCTAGCAGACTTTTCTGTTTTGAAACGCTTTTTGCAGATGCTGCACTCTGTAATGCTCCAAATAACTGTCAGTCAGAAGTGACAAAACATTTTCATTTTGTGTTTGGATTGTTTGGCACCATAATGCTGTAAACAAATACATTAAATGATCTTATGCGTTAATGAGGTGAAATGGAACCGTACATCGAACCTCCTCATCCCGCAGCCCGCAGAGTGTTTCTGAGGCATTTCGCTCTGTCTCAGCAGCGCGCTTGAGTGACGTTAATTCTAACCAATCAGATTAATCCCCCTCCCCTCACTGCGACGTTAATGAAGAGACGGACCAATCAGCAGCCAAGGGGGCGTTCCCCTGTGGGCATACTCGGAGTTAGTGCGAGAAATTCAGTCTGGGGAAGAGGAGAGAGCGAGGATAAGCAGCCCAACACATCCCACCGTTTGGACTTTTTCTCATTCAGGTGTGCGCGGCGAATCACGCACAAGACACCGGGACAGAAGCCGTGGATTTTCTTTCTGACTGAGGACTGAGAGGGAAATGATCTGATGATGTTCGAACTTGACTCTTTTTCTTTGATGGGATAGTTTATGTTGATATTTGTCTAGAACAGGTGCGATTCGTAAGGGCTCCTCCGGTAATGCGGAATGACCGTACGGGACCGTTAACGCGCTCGTGGATCACCTGATTCATCACCGACCACCGCATTCCGCGCGTCCCCGACCGCACGCTGATCTGCGGGGGAAAGTTCATAAAGATTGACTGATTGATTGCTGTAAAATCAACATTTCCCCCCAAAACCAGCTGTGCTGTGAATTGGATTTTTTTTTCACGATTTAAATATTTAAGTATTCACTGACCTAGTCCTCAAAGCAGTGATCAATACGGATATCCTCACATTATACTGGAGTCAGATCATTTTTCTGACTGGTCGAACGGATTTGTCACTATGTGCGCGAATTGGTAACCTCCGTATGAGCGAGCTCAGAGTGAACCGAGGTAAGAAAACGCATGCATGCGTGCATACACCCAAACGGGTTTGCATGCAGAATTTATGTACTGTCTTGTTTAAAATCCTGTCACTTCTCGTGCATGTGCTATTTATTCAGAATTAAATAATAATTAGATTAAATCTCAAATGCATGATGTGTAACTTTGAAGGAGATGACATTAGAGACATCTCATGTGAAATGTCTTGAAAGATGATGCAGAGTGCTTGACTGGATTATTTTATCCAGAGCCTCTGTGTATGCACAGGGAAATGATTACAGTGAAAACCAGGCTGTAGTGGTGGTTATAATGCATTTGAGAATGATAACTGGAATGCAATACCACCTTTATTAACCAGACTATAAACACTTGATTTTTAATTACATAGATTTTAATTGACTATCTGTTGTTTGTTTGGATCTTGAGTGTTCAATATTATGGCATTCATTGTAACATATTATAATGTTGTGTGTTGTAGGGTCGTGTTTGGCTGCACTTTATCTACGAATGTAAGGCTCTGTGAAACCTTGGCTCTGACAACACCATATGGAGACAACTGTTTGAATTAAAGCAGCGGGAACACGCGTGAACTGCTGTCATGGATTTAAGGGATTTTTTCTTGTTGGCAACATTAGTTGCTTGTTTCTGGTTAGATCCCACTATAGCCCAAGAGCTCATTTACCCTATTCGAGAAGAGCTACAGGAGAATGTTCTTATTGGAAACATACCAAAGGACTTGAACATCTCCCATATGAACTCTGCCACTGGGGCTACCAGTAATCTGGTTTACCGACTTGTGTCGAAAGCAGGTGACACCCCGCTACTTAGAGTGATGAGCAATACAGGGGAAATCTTTACCACCTCCAACCGTATCGACAGGGAGAAACTCTGTCCTGGCCCCTCTTTTGAAGACAGCGAGTGCTCCTTTGAAATTGAGGTGGTCATTTTGCCCAATGACTATTTCAGATTAATCAAAATTAAAATCATCGTCAAAGACACCAACGACAATGCCCCCATGTTCCCCTCGCCTGTGATCAACATTTCAATTCCGGAAAACACACTCATCAACAGCCGCTTTGCTATTCCCTCTGCCACCGATCCAGATACCGGACCCAACAGTGTACACAAATACGAGCTGTTGAATGGGCAGAGTGCCTTTGGTTTGGATATTGTGGAGACACCAGAGGGCGAGAAATGGCCTCAGCTTATCGTTCAGCAGAATTTAGACAGAGAACAGAAAGATACTTATGTGATGAAAGTCAAAGTGGAGGATGGCGGGAACCCACAAAAATCCAGCACTGCCATTCTACAGGTGACCGTCACTGATGTTAACGATAACCGGCCTGTCTTCAAAGAAAGCCAAATTGAGGTCCACATCCCAGAAAATTCTCCCGTCGGCACATCTGTAGTTCAGCTGCAAGCCACTGATGCAGACGTGGGTGCCAATGCTGAAATAAAATACATGTTTGGGGCCCAGGTGTCTCCGGCGACACGGAGACTTTTTGCTATGAACTCCACTACTGGACTCATAACAGTTCAAAGGCCACTTGATAGAGAGGAGACTGCCATTCATAAACTCACAGTACTAGCCAGCGATGGAAGCTCGAGTCCGGCAAGAGCCACCATCACTATCAATGTAACAGATGTGAACGACAACGCTCCGAACATCGACCTGAGATACATCATCAGTCCGACTAATGGTACTGTAATGCTTTCTGAAAAAGATCCAATTAACACCAAGATAGCCCTTATTACTGTATCCGACAAAGACACTGATGTCAATGGCAAGGTGATTTGCTTCATTGAAAAAGATGTTCCATTTCACCTCAAAGCAGTTTATGATAACCAATATTTGTTAGAAACATCCGCACTGCTTGATTACGAAGGAACCAAGGAGTACATCTTCAAGATTGTTGCTTCTGACTCTGGAAAACCTAGTCTGAACCAGACCGCCCTGGTGAGAGTACGGTTGGAGGATGAGAATGACAATCCACCCATCTTCACCCAGCCCGTCATTGAGCTGGCGGTCATGGAGAACAACCAACGTGACATGTTCCTGACAACCATCAGCGCCACAGACGAGGACAGCGGACGGAATGCAGAGATCGTCTACCAGCTGGGACCCAACGCATCGTTCTTTGATCTTGACCGCAAAACGGGAGTGCTAACCGCATCCAGGGTGTTTGATAGGGAGGAACAAGAACGGTTCCTTTTTACGGTCACTGCTCGGGACAATGGCACCAGGGCTCTGCAGAGTCAAGCTGCAGTCATAGTGACCATACTGGACGAGAACGACAACAGCCCTAAATTTACACACAACCACTTTCAGTTCTTCGTGTCAGAGAATCTGCCTAAATATAGTACAGTTGGAGTAATCACAGTCACAGATGCAGATGCTGGTGAGAACGCTGTGGTGAGACTCTCAATCCTTAACGATAATGAGAACTTCATCCTTGACCCAGATTCTGGAGTCATAAAGTCCAATGTTTCCTTCGACCGAGAGCAGCAAAGCTCCTACACCTTTGACGTCAGAGCTGTGGACAATGGAAGCCCTCCATGTTCGTCAGCCGCCAAGGTGACCATCAATGTCATTGATGTCAACGATAACCAACCCGTCGTCATCTACCCACCATCAAACACCTCTTTCAAACTAGTGCCGCTGTCTGCGATTCCAGGATCGGTTGTGGCCGAGGTGTTTGCAGTAGATGGCGATACGGGTATGAATGCAGAACTCAAATACACTATTGTGAGTGGTAACGGAAGAAGTCTTTTCAGAATTGACCCTGTAACGGGAAACATCACGTTAGAGGAAAAACCCACAGTTGCAGACATTGGCCTCCACAGGCTAGTGGTCAACATCAGTGACCTCGGCTATCCAAAGTCCCTGCACACTCTTGTTCTTGTTTTTCTGTATGTTAACGACACGGTTGGAAATTCCTCGTACATACATGACCTCATCCGACGGACAATGGAAACGCCACTGGATAGGAACATCGGCGAGAGCAGTGAGACTTATCAGAGCGTCGACAACCTAAAAACCATCATCGCCATTGTGACAGGCGCTATGGTAGTGATTGTGGTCATCTTCATAACAGTTCTGGTGCGCTGCCGACATGCCTCGCAGTTCAAGGCGGCTCAGAGAAAGAAGCAGGGTGCCGAGTGGATGTCCCCCAACCAGGAGAACAAGCAGAACAAGAAGAAGAAGCGCAAAAAGAGGAAGTCACCAAAGAGTTCCCTCTTGAACTTTGTCACCATCGAGGAGAACAAACCTGACGACTCTGCCCACGAACCCATAAACGGAACCATCAGTCTCCCGGCTGAGCTCGAGGAGCCCGGGATTGGACGCTTTGATTGGAATGCCACCCCTACTACCACCTTCAAACCCAGCAGCCCAGACTTGGCCAGGCACTACAAGTCCGCTTCACCCCAGTCGGCCTTCCACCTCAAAGCTGACACTCCGGTGTCTGTGAAAAAGCATCACGTGATACAGGAGCTGCCACTGGACAATACCTTTGTTGGAGGGTGTGACACGCTTTCCAAACGTTCCTCCACCAGCTCTGATCACTTCAGTGCCTCAGAATGCAGTTCACAAGGAGGCTTCAAGTCAAAGGGGGCACCTTTGCACACCAGACAGGTAAAAGAACACTTTTACTGGTCTATAAGTACTGCTTATAACTGCCCTGCTCAGTACTGAAGTGCCTGTGGTAGCTAACTTGCTCTGAGTGATACATCTGTGATGCACTGTGTAGAATGTAGAATTCAAAAAGCCCCCGTAGGTGTTCTCATATATGACCAAAAAAGTCGTAAATATTGTATGTGTTTTATATGAAACTAGCAGACCCAGGCGAATTCCTATTGTCATCATCTTACCACATGCATTTCTGTGTTTATTCTTTTTTTACATTTATAAACCTCTACTTGAAACAAGTGCTGGATCAGCAGTTGGTTTAATGTGTGAGATTCGAAAAGAATCCAACTTATGATTCCTACGAGGCTAGATTCAGTTTAATTTCACTGCTGTGTCATGGTTCAAAGATGCAATGTTCTGAGAGTTTGTAAAAGAAACATTTTTTTCTCGCCTGTCTACTTCGATCACCATTTTCTCATTTCGACATCCAAACTCTTTTGTGGAGGAAATGAATTTGACTCTAGGCATTATCAAACAAATCATCACTTGTATGGATAACCACTGAGTTTCAATCTTGTTCTTATTTTCTGCATTTGTTAATTAGCATTCTCTATGATACCAGTTTCTTAATTAATCTTGGACTGCAGTTAATCTACTAATCGAGAAAATGTGCGCACACAACATTAAACATTATCTCCTGGTTCATTAAATCCAATGGCATCTGAATACTAAACCAATAAAATGTCTCAGACATTTAGTATAGAAAAGTGTTCTCTTTCGTTAGCCGTGCATATTTCTCAAAGACAATATAAAGTGCTAAAAATCGCAAAAGCAAGTTGCCAAGCACAGCATCTCATAGTATGAAAGCCAAATGATGAGAAAGAGAGAGTTGAGAGAGGGAGGGAGGGAGGGAGGGAGAGAGGGGAATATTACCTTTAGGTGGCACTGTTGTTCTGTATGGCATATTCTGGCTATGGGCCAACATGCAGTGTGTATGTGTGTGTGTCTGTAATGCATGGGGAAGAAGTGGGGGGCAGCTACTCGTTCTCTCTCTGTCCCTCTCTCTCATTCACTCTCTCTAGCACTCGCTCACTTTTCGTCTCTCTGTCTCCTTGCCTTTCCCTTGCCCTTTTGTCTGTGTGTGTTTGTGTGTGTGTGTGTGTGTGTGTGTGTGTGTGTATGGGAGCATCTCTCTCAGTAAACAGCTCATGTCTAATGATGGACTGAATACACAACAGATTGGTAATGGCTGTTAGAGATGTATAAGATAAGGTCTGACCGTTGGAGAACAAACATACATATTTGTTTACTTAGGTATCTAAATAAGAACTTCTGTTTTTTTTAAATAAGCATAATTATGATACTAATTATTACGATAGACCAACACCTGGGGACAATTTTATGTTTGTAGAATTAAAAAAAACTTTATTTATAGATTAATTTGCGCTTTTAATTATTTATTTGTTTAAAAAAACACTTTTTTTTATTAATAAATGTTTTCTTAGTTGAAGACATAATAAGCTCACCTCAGAGGGGAGTTTTGTGTTTAAAAAACACGTTATTAATGAATAATTTTTAGTTCACTATCTGGTGTCAATTTTGTGGCTGATGTATAGCAAAGTCCAACACATTCACACAGATACTATATTCAAATACATGTGTTTAAATCACATTTAGATGCTGTCTCTAAGTAAAGTCCAACCTTAGCTTGTATCTTAAGGTGAATTATAATTACCACAGACTAAGTCTGTCCCAAACTGTAGCCCCAAAAGAAAACATTTGCATTTTTAAAATAAAAGTAATCATTGTTTTCTTTGCTGGACCGCTTTTCCAATTAAGGACATCCTTGGACGTCCCCATAGGGAAGTTTTTTCAGATTTAGCTCACTTCAGGGGATAATTTTGTCCACAAAGTGTAGCTTCAGTAAGTAAACACACCCAACTCTGCATATTTCCAGATTGAGTGTGTGGAGGATCATTAATAATTTCCTTAAGCGTGAAAGCTGTACAAACAAAAGCTTGTCTAATATAGTTTTCGAGTCTGGAAGATGGGGGCGTCTGGGTTGTCTTGCTCTTGTGTGGGCGATACAGATCGTGGACGTGCATCAGGGCAGGCCACACAGGATATGACCCTTCTATAGATTACTCTGCAACTCATCCCATTCCCTCTCCAAATGAGAACATCAAACGAGTGCGGTGAAGCATTTCAAAAGGTTTTTCAATGAGATTTTGGATATGCAAAGCAATTCTCTTTCTGTCTAAGGTTTGCATTTTAGGGAGAAAGAAAGGAGTACACCAATGTAGAATGACAGATTACATAACGAACTGCAATCCAGGCCAAGAGAGCGGCCTCTGCAGCTACTGTCCTATTGGGAACCATGCTGTCGTGCTGTACATGCCTTAACGAATGACTCAGTGACCCAAAACAAAAGCCGCCACTGTAAGCGCAGAGACAGATGCCTGTCAACGCTGTAGATGGATTGTACCACACTGTGAAATACACTGTTCGCTCAGTCCAGAGGGGTCTGTGTTTGAACAGGGGTTGCCCTTTGTGTCTCTGTCTCGATCCTTTAAAGGCCATTTACTGTGCGTTTCCTCTCCAAAGCTCATAGATAGTGGGGCAGCCTCCATGCAGAGCTAGTTAGCACGGCTAGAGGCACATCAGTGGCAAGCTTATTATGGCACCCAAAACCTCTGCTGACAGCCATAGGGCAATTAACACTTGGCCTTTCTGTTCACCGACTGAACTGAAGCAGTGCAAACAACAATGAGCACATGCAAACTTGCCTGATAGTCAGGGGTGCAGCAAACATTACTATTTTAGTTTTGCCTGACCACAGTGCAATGAAAAAAAAAAAGTAGATGGCTTTGTAAAACCACAGCTTTAAAGGGATCGTTCACCTCAAAATGAAATTCTGTCATCATTTCATCCCAACAGAAGAAAGAAAGTCATACAGGTTTGGAACAACATGAGGCTGAGTAAATGATGACAGAATATTCAGTTTGGGGAGAACTGTCTCTTTAAGACTAATTAGAAGCAGTGGTTGCAACAGTGAGTACGTTTACATGGACAACAATATTCCGATTTTAATGCGATTAAGATAATACTCTGATTAAGAAGCATCCATGTAAACTGAGATTTTTTATTAATTTAATCCGACTAAAGTCATAATCGGAGTAAACACAAATCGAATTAAGACAGGTGGAGTATTCCTATTTTAGTCGCATTATGGAAGACATGTACACACCTTAATCACACTATTCCCCTTGTGTAGGACTTTTCGCCACATTTTGTGACAGGATACACACTAATGCTGCGTTCCAGGCAGGTTTTTGAGCTCGTAAATCATATCTTCAAACCACGACTCAGGTCTTTGTAGCGTTCCAGGCAAGTCACGCTAATCATTTATTAGTTTTAGCTATATTATTAATAATTTGATTGCAACGTCGTTATATTGTCCTAAAATCTATTTTCCACCGTGTGCCACTCGCATAAACACAGCACCCCAGAGGCTTTATTGTTGTTTCGCGGGATGTAACTCGGAACTGGGAGTACGTCGATCTAGTACGAGTTCAGGGGTGGGAATTCACGGGTTTGACTGCCTTTCCAGTGCACTTTCACGGGTAGAAGTTTTGGAAAAACACGGGTTATGGGTTGCCTGGAACGCGGCTAATGCTCTCAGTTGGTCGCACGTGCTTATTGGGTTCATTTTTATTTTTTTTGCTACAACATGGGATTAATCAATGCTCATTGCTGATAAATGGTTTGTCTGTTATCATAATTTATAGTTTTATGGAAACGTAGTTAACATTCAACCCGTTCTTTTTCATTAGTATTATTTGTGATTTTAATTTTGTGAACGGGATTTCCGCTATTGGAATGTCTTAGGATGCTTTTTAATTTTACTATCGAATTCATGATCTTGGTTTTGCTAACATATATAGGCTACACCTATCAATTTTAAGATTAAAACAAATTTTTAAAAGATGGATTTGTTATTTTTAATTAAACAGCATAACAACAATAAAATAAAACCAGCTTATATCATTTATTAACAAAAACTAATAAAACGAGGCATGGACTCCATCACATGCTGTGTTATATGCCGACTAAACAATTTATTACAGGGCGCGCAAACACTGAGCAACCAAATCAATTAATAAAAAATAAATAAAAGAAAGCCTCCAAAGCGTAATGTGAGGTAAACGGCAAAGATAACAGGGTTTTCAAAATGAAAACAAACAAACAAAAAAGTAAAACTAAACTGGCTTTTCGACTTGCGTGTGTTTTTTTTTTTTTCCCTAAAAACTGACTGGCTCTGAAACGCTCGCTGTATGGAGCAGACGCTTTGGAGCAGAAATGCGACCACGGCAAATTTTAACTCACACATTCTAAAAAAATTGTTGCATATGTCCAGAGCCACTTCAAGTTTTTATAAAATTAAAACCGAAACATCCGAAACTCTATAACGAAGATGAACTGATAGCGTCGCGTGTGGACGTAATGTGTGTCATTAATCGATCTATGTACTATAACATGTAAAACGGGAACATGAAAGGAATATTCTAAAAGCAACTCATGTAAACAGCTTAATCATATTATTGTCTTATTCAGAATAAGGTCATTAATTAGATTACTGGTGTCCATGTAAACGTAGTCAGTGATTCATTGAGCGAAGGTTAATGCATTTATCCAAAGCAACTTACATTGCATTCAAAGCTTACACGAATTCCATTGAACTTAAACTCATGACCTTGCTAGTGCCATGCTCCACTCTTTGAGCCATAGAAACTTGTCAAGTCACATAATTACTAGCCATGAGCCAAAATGATTTATAAGTGCAACAATATGTCCTGTCGACTTTTTAACATTGCTTCTGATAATAATATGTAATATAGGAAAATTTCCACTGTGCATCTAGGAATCAATGCAAATCATTCCTTGGCCATTTCTCTGTCACTTTACTGTTTTTCAGAGTGAAATCCAATCATATACCAGATACAAATTGCTCACCTTCCAAAGCACTCGTTGATGAACAGCACTTATTGCAAAATAATCCAAGTAGGCCATTTATTTCTCATTTGTAGTTTTTTTATTGCATGGGGCAAACACACAGGCACACATCACGGTTCAATAGCTTCTCAGGATGGAGGCGCATTAAAAAGTCTATTACGAAGTGCATGAAACATTTAGGTTATTGATTAAGCGTGCATGCATAGTGTGCAAGACTCCGCTCTGCGGGAAAACTCCTCAACAAGCCTGATTAATAAACTCGGTTGGAGAAATTAAACTGGGAAGTGACTGCTCATAGCAAACCGAACTCATACAAGCATTTATAAGAGCATTTGCGCTTTAAGCCGGAGATTTCACCTCATAAAAAAAATCACTTACATCACGTCTATCAGATTCAGATTTCTTATTAAATCTTCGTCTATAAATACAGATTCTTTGAAAGCCTCGTTCATATGTATCCGAGCCCCGAGAGCAGGCTAACAGCTCTACCGGTGAGTGCTAGCAGTAATGACTTGCAATTATTCCGGAGTGATGCGCTTATTCCGTTTGGATTAGGAAGCAATCAGACTCTGGAGAATCGGTGGGACTGTTTTAGAGACCAGATGATTGTCTCTCATGCACTGTTTCCTCCGTTGCTGAGCGTTCCTCTAATCTGGCAAAGCAGAGCGCAGTCAGGTCGTTCCCACTGTCACATAATAGAAGGAATCTGTAGGCATCGCCTTTCCTGAGTCTCTCAACGAGCTAAGACAAAACCAAAATGAAACAAAAGTGTCTGGTTGCTGACTTGAATCGCAACATTGAATCTTAAGAGATTACGCATGCATCAGGCTCACGCTCTGCCATATGTGCACTAGACAAAGGTTACTAGCGAGGGCACGGACCGAATAATATGTGGAATGAAGAGATGTGTGTGTGTGTGTTCAAGCCTCTCTCGAGTGGCTTTATGCTTCAATGAATGGACATCCTAATGCAAACAGTAGAGACTCGAAGCGGTACGGGGGAAGGCGGTAATAGACTCCGCATTGTGATGGTGAAGGGCCGGGAGGGAGTAGTTCTTTCTCCACAGGTTCATTTGCCACATTAATAAGGGATTAGCATGGACGGGGCTCCCAGGATCAGGGCCTGAAGTTTGAGAAGATTAATGGACTGTGACATTATTGCACCTGAGGGGGATGTCTGTTGCGATATCTGGCACGTTGAGCTGATGGAGGGGCTCCGTTGGGCCAGAGAAAGAGATTTAGTCGGGGTACAACACTTGCGGCTGCTCGCTGCCTCTCATTGTCTTGCATAAAGAGCCTCTGCAATTCATTATTTCGTGTTGTTGGGCTCCTCTTTGACTGGTTTGCGGGAGCCTAGATTAAATATTATGTAAATTGCGTTGGACTGGTGCAGTGTTATGTTATTAAATAAACATTCTGTCATCATTTACTCACCCTTGTGTCGCTCCAAACCTGTATGCCTTTCTGTAGAACACAATAGAAGATATTTTTAAAAATGCTTCTGCGCTTCTTAGTCCACATCAGGAAAATCAGTGTGGTCCAAAGTTCTTCTGGACCCCAATGGCTTTCATTTCATGGACAATAGAAAAAAGAAAATCATACAGGTTGGGACAAAATGTTTAGTTTGGGTGTTTGGGTGAACTATCCTATTTAAAACCACTTTTACGAGAGATGCATTTACAAATTTGTCCGCCTTCCATGCACCAATTTTACACAATACACTGGTTGAGATGAACCCAGGTTTGTACGCGTTGGAAACCAAAGATTCTTGCTTTTGGAAAGGTTCCTAATTCTCCAAATCCATTTCGTACACAAGCCTCTTTCAATTCAAGGGTCAGTCCCACCATTTCAGTCCGAACGGCAATGGCCTACAATTCTGAAAATTACACGCTTGTCCGTTTCTTTTACGTAATCCAGTCCACCTCAAGCACAGTTTGTCAAATCCCCGGTGGGAGCAAGCAGGCTTATCTTTCAAACAGACCGTTGATTGCGCACGTTCTGGACCCAACGCTGAGGTGAAAACTCCCCGTTTTGTCCCTGCGAGGCTCAGCCTCTGAAGTTCAAGTTGAACTCACTCGATATAAAGTACTTTGCAGTTATAGCCCTTGTTGGGGCCAAACTGTCAAACTGCTTTTGATAGGGTACTGATGGAAGACAGGCGAGGCGGTGCAAGAATGGACCATTGCCTCAGGATGCCCGTTGCAAAGCCTGTGTGAAACTCCTAAATATAGAGAACAAACTGTAAGTTTGAGGTAGGGTTGAAGGCACCCCACTTGGGTGCTAGCAGAAGTTTTCAGCAAGCTCAAGACTTTTATACTGTACATTGACACAGATGTTCAGAAGGTGTTGCTGGTAAAACTTCAAGCAAGACCTCCCTTTCCCGCATGGACAGAATGCAGAGAGAATACGCTAGAGTTTTCATTTATTCATTACTCAGACTAGCACAGACCATTGGCAAATTACCAGGATTTTTACTATTTTCAAAACAGATGTTGGCTTTTTTCATCATTTTCATGCTCATCACATAATTACTGTTGTGACTGTAGAGATTAAAATAAACTTCAGTGGCCTCCAGAATTATTTGGACATTCATTCCACACTTAAAAAGGCACAAAGTGGCACCTGCAATGGTTTAAATAATGCTAGCGCTTTTATTTTTCATGTTTGCAAAGACCTCTAACCTTAGTGGATGTAAAAGAACTTCCCCTCAATTTAATGCAGTGTAGAACACAAATGTTTCCCAATGTTTGGTTTGACATTTAGACATTTTAAGCAAGGTTTGAGTGTCCAAATATGCTTCAGGACCATGAATATATACCAAATATGTTTTCAGTCTGGTTTATTTTTGAAGTCGAAAGGAGAGAAAGAGATAAAGTATTCAAAAGATAAGTGTTCAAATGTGTTTAGCTGTGTTGTTTCCTCTGCCAGCTCTCTGGCAGCTCATTTGCTGAAGTCACAAGCAAAAGTCAGCGCCATTCATCATAATTTCATTTCATAAAGCAAACTGATTGATAAGAGATGGCTCCCGGATCCGCTCTGTGATCTCTGACAGGCTAGATGAGAACACTCTGCCTTTTCACTCCTTCTGATTTTTATTTCCATATTTTTTATCTTTCATTCTCATACACTTATTAACACTGATTGACTATAGGCATTGCATGATTCCTAATTATATATATGTCGAAGAACATAAACAAATTATTAAACCCTATCATGATAACACCCAAAGTCTCTGTTTATTTCATCGTACGGTACCTACATGCTGCAATTCTGAATGCATTTGGGTAACGACTCACACGTCATGAAATGGCTAAAGTAGATACGGTGGAAGAAAATGTTTCTTGACTAGAAATGTTAATTTTTGTCCACATGTTTTCACACTGTTTCTAATGCTCACCTGAGGTACAGTAGGGGTTCATCTAATGTGCACCAGTTCATCTCAACATTTTTGGGAGAGAAGACAAAGGCCCACATGAACACCACTGTACACTCTTAAGAATAAAGGTTCCAGTTTGAACCACGAAGGGTTTTCATCAAAGACAACCATCCACGTGCTGCTGCTTTAAAGAACCCAGAAACTATCACATGTAAGGTAACATCAAGAACATTTCTAATCTCCAAGGAGCAATACAACCAACTCAAGAACCCTATACTGGGTAAAAGCAATGATAAGAAAAGCCACTGAAGAACCTTTATTTTTGAGAGAGTACTGTGACCATCCCTAAGTGCTGTTTCTCTGACACAGTGACATTATTATGACACACCAGCCCTGTAGGGCCTTTCCAAAGGTTGACGGAGTCATTCTGTCAGATCACAGCACCTCCCCTTTCTTCAGATTAATAGCTTTGATTACCATAATCTGTAGTGAACTTCTCCTGTTCCACCCCTCCACTGCACCCGCCGTAATTTATAATGTACATAAAAGATGTTTTATGTAAATTGACCTCCTGGTAATCTTGCTTAATGTGCTGTGTTATTCTATAATGGACTGTTATGATTTTGTTTCTGCATATTTTTTTCTTTGGCTTGTTATAATGTACTTCCCCACTGCAATCTGTATGCAGCTCAAGTAATCCTTGATGACTATTAATATTATGATTTTGTTTTTGTTTTCTGCTGAGCATTGTTTGAACGGTGATATTTTATCTTTTTAATTTCATAAATAAATGTTGAAAAGTAATTTTTTTCTTTCTGGTTTTTAGTCCACTGCTTTTGACACTGTGAAACTTGCACTATGAGCTCTAATCAGGTTTTACTGCAGATAAAAGCACACGTCATTATTCACTCAGTGCAACGCTTTCATCAGGCAGATCTAAGGTTTATCTTAAATTTAGATAGTGTGCATCATACTAAGCATGCACACTGTTAAAATCACATCTGCACTGTGATTGAAGTGAACTTATTAAGCACAGCTTGCTTAAAACTTCTGTTTTTGCACGTTGACGTAGTTCAAAGTAGGACTATGTCTAGTAAAAATAAACTAATGAGGAAGTATATCAAGTAAACAAGAACAAAACACACCGAGTATGCATATTTATTAGTGTGAAACGTCATGCAAATGGATGTAAACCAGTGACAAACACAATTTAATAGATTTGATAAAGGGGATTTAGCACCAGATGTGCATTTTGCATAGATTTTTAATTACAGATCAAATGCATTTAAACTTAACAAGCTCTGTTGAACTGCAAATTGAAGGATATAAAGATCTGAAGTGATGTATCACTTTGGAAGCCGGTATAGCATAGAAAACGCCATATTACAAATGGGTTGCCTCTAGCTTTATAACAGCAGGATTGTGAACTGTTTAAAATGTGTCTGTGAGATATGAAAGGACAGAAGATACCCTGAAGCTCTTTGCTAGGTTTGAAATTTCAAGGATTTAAGATACTGTAAAAAATGAGTTGATAAAGTTAATGACAGTGTGAGAAAAAAAGTTAATAGAGCAGGATGGACACATACTTTTACATTCCTGCATTTGATGGAGACTTTTACATTCAAGCTACACATTTGTTCAAGCATTCCCTGGGAATTGAACCCATGACCTTGGCCGTTAGTGCCATGCTTTACTGTTTTATACACTGCAGGCCTTTATATCAGTTGAATGAATGAACACAATTTTCTATATTGACACATTTCCTACTGAAATGGCAAGTTTCATGAACCATGATTTGCTACTTGCCGTTTTATTGCTAGTTGCTTGCAGGTGGTATTATGGGGGACATTCTTGTCCTTAACAGATTTTTATTGGACAAACATTTCCATGTCTCTTAACAATTCGACAGTATTTTGGTCCATTTTTTCTGCAATAGTAATATGGTACATTTTGTCATTTTTACACAGCAAAAAACAAAAAAAACAATGCAAGGTACAATAAAATAACACCCAGACTACATTAAATATGAGTTCATTTGCTGCGCCTTACGGATAAAGTGTTTTCACCTACTATAATGTATTTTGTGTGATACAATATTGGCTACTGAGAGTAAGAAACATTAAGAAACAAAACTGTTTTTTTTTTTTTAAATAGACTATGCTATTGCAATCCTTCTGGTTTATCCAGTTCATAATAATATTAATGCTTTTTTAATGCATTTTAATGCTTTCTATTTGTAAAAACTGGGCTTGCTGTCCATGTCCATTGAAGTTTAGCTTCATCATGATGACCTCAAAACTAACAGACATGAACTAAAAGTACATTTGGATACTAATAACTGATTCAGAACTGGATCCAATCCAATCCGAATGATTCAAATGAGTCGTTTCTTTTAGTGAGTCAGAAACAGTTGAATCAGATTCCCCCTAACTGTAAAATAACAATTTGGTTTTTTTTAGAGAATCAACAACATAAAGTGCAAAAGTCTGATTCCTAAATAAATGACTCTAATGAATCGGTTATAAAAAATTTTAGTGAATCAAACTCATATAGAAACTTAAATCAGTGTAGATACTAACTGGTTGTTCAAATGATTGAATGAATGTGTACACTCTTAAAAATAAAGGTTCCAAAAGGGTGTTTTTGCAGTGATGCCATAGAACCATTTTTGATTCCCCAAAGAACCTTTCAGTGAAAAATTCTATAAAGAACCATTTTGAAGAATATTTGAAAAATCTAAACTATAAAGACTATAAAGAACCTTTTCTGAATTGGAAAGGTTCCGTGGATGTTTAAGGTTCTTAATGTACACTCTTAAAAATAAAGGTGCTTCGCGATGCCATAGAAGAACCTTATTGTCTAAATGGTTCCATAAAGAACCTTTAACATCTGAAGAACCTTTCTATTTCACAAAAGGTTCTTTGTGGACAGGAAGTTTTTCCAGATTATAATAAGGTAAAAAAAGAGATGGTTCTTTAAAGAACCTTTGACTGAATGGTTCGTTGTGGAACCAAACATGATTCTGCTATGGTATCGCTGTGAAGAACCTTTTAAAGCACCTTTATTTTTAAGAGTGTAGTTCAAGATTCACATGATGAGTTCTGCTTATATTTGACCGTCGTGTAAAATAAAAGCAATCAGCCTAAAATGTACAGGTATAAAACAAGAACAGCAGTAAACAATGCATACAATTTGACCTTTAATGGTTTTCAGAGATTCATTCTCAACCTAATGCAGACTAAGCACCACTAAATAATATGACAAGAGATTCCTACATATTAGAATACGAATAAAAACAGCAGTAAGCAATATATATATATTTTGTGAATTGTATTAAAAAAGGTACAAATGGTCTCAAAGGCATGTTTAGCGCGTCAAGAACGTGCTTACCAATGAGATTAGTGGTAATACAACATCAAGAGTTGACTGCGCACACCTATAAAGCCATTTCTACCTTTCTGCCTAAGCTTTCCGTCTACGGCCCCTTTAATTTGATAGGTTTACACTCCACAACAGGAGTAAATCTCTTTAATAATATAAGAACCAAAACAGATTACGGCTGAATATGGTCTGATGCTTCGTAGCAGTTGTTTGGTTGAGAACTGGCGTCTAAGCGCTGCATAAACACATGCTGAGCGAACGGGTGTATTTCAAAGTGCCGAGCAAACACATCCACGGCTTAAACTCCTTCTTTAATCCTTTCATTTTTTGGAGCGTGGCCTCTGTTGGCGGGCTGATGACTTGATGAGCTTGCGTTGGGGTTGAAGAGCGAGAGATAAATAAATACACAAACAAATCTTTGAAGGCTAGGGTTAGGGTAATCCCATCAGCGCTGTCTTTTATGGTGGACAGCAGAATCCGGTATGTCCGGTTAGCGCTCCAAACATCCTGTTCTGGCATTTTATATAAATATAATGTGGCAGGGTATAAATATTTAGAGCGGGATTGGTTCAGGACTAGTTCATTGGTCTGTGTGGGGCTCCGGGGCTCGTTCGTCCCAGCTGTTGCTTTGACAAGCAGCTGAGGGAGGAAATGAATTACTATGATGGTGTCAGCGTTAGGTAAACCAGCTGGGATATAAACTCACATTAGTGACGTCCCCGAGGCATTCAAATGGTGTCATGACTTCCACATGTGTACTGTAGAAAAAAAAAAAAAATTGCAAAAATTGATGCTATTTTTCAATTCTTATTAAAATTGCAGACATTTAATCCGCTGCATTTTTTCATGCCGTCTTTTCCGACATCATTTGGCACTAGCTTTGAATTTTCAAAATGCAATCTCAAGCCTCAAAATATTTTTAGACACTGAAGATTTTTTTTTACTTAGAAAATATTTTAGTATGTGTCTTCAACTACTATGTACCTACATTTAAATTAGGTTCAGGGTTAATACCTAGTTATTTCCCAGTTATTGTAAATACTATAACCAACTCGTTCGCACTACCAGCTCGTCACATATTGATGCCTGGTCAGGACCCTTTAAGGTCAGCTAAAAGGATACCCCTGGGTGTCAAAAAATGAACTTTTCAATTTGCAGGGTCCTGCATTGTTTTCAGTTGTTTGTCCTAATTTAACAGTTTGCATGCATTGTCAAAAAAATTTCATTGGAAAACCTAACCCCACCCCTACCCTAAAGTTACCCACTTCTGAACAATATTAAACACGTAACAGGCAAATATGTGACCCTGGACCACAAAACCAGTCATAAGTGTAAATTTGTCAAAATTGAGATTCTTATGTCATCTGAAAGCTGAGTAAATAAGCCTTCCATTGATATATTGTTTGTTAAAACAGGACAATGTTTGTCTGAGATACAACTATTTGAAACCTGGAATCTGAGGGTGAAAAAAAATCTAAATATTGAGAAAATCGCCTTAAAAGTTGCCCAAATTAAGTTCTTAGCAATGCATATTACTAATCAAAAATCAAGTTTTTATATATTTATGGTAGAAAATTTACAAAATATCTTCATGGAACATGATTGATTTTTGGTATAAAAGAAAAATCGATAATTTTGACCCATACAATGTATTTTTGGCTATTGCTACAAATATACCCACGCTACTTAAGACTGGTTTTGTGGTCCAGGGTCACATATATGTACAGTCACAGGTATTTATTGCAAAAACCGACATAAACAAGCAGTATAAAAGCATTACAAACATGTGCACTGTAGAAAAAAAATGCAAAAAATTATATTTTTTAATTCTTATTAAAATTGCAGATACTTCATCAGCTCCATCCTTTCATGCCATCTTTTCCAACATCATTGGCACTAGCTTCGGATTTTCAAAATGCAGTCTCATGCTGCAAAGCACTTTTAGATACGGAGAAAACAATGGTATAAGATTAACAAACTTAGTTTGAAATTATTTTTGGATCCACTTTATATTACATGTAAGTGTCTTTAACTACTATGTACCTACATTTAAATTAAGAATTTTATGCAGTGCACTTATTGTGTACATGTACGTTTTTACATTGCACATATAATTAAAAAAATACTTTCTTGTAATTATGTTTGTAATTAATTTCTGTAGTTACATCTGGAACTAGTCAAAACTACCCATACACCTTAACCTAACCAGTCCACCCAACCTGACCGTAACCATATCCATACCATAAAAGTGATCTGGGTTGCACTTTATTTTACAGTGTGTGCACTTACCTGTAGTTACAATTTTATTTAAAAAAGTACTGGATAATACTACATGGGTTATGGGTAGGTTTAGGGGTAGGTTGAGGGTTTAAACCCAGTTATTACCTAGTTATTGTAAATACTATAACCAACACATTCTCACTCCCAACTCATGACCAATTGACACTTAGTCAGGATCTCTTGGCTTTGATGGCTTTGTTTGTCTTAATTTAATGTTTGCATACCTTTGTAAAAAATGGAAATGATTTTATATGAATGTATACTTTCATTGGAGCACCTAACCCCACCCCTACCCTAAACCTACTGACTTCTGAACAATATTAAACATGTAACAGGCAAATATAAGTACAGTCACAGGCATTTATTGCAAAAACTGAGCATTTCACAACCAAGGCTGATGTAAGGATTCTTCTGGCGGCATTTTTGAATTTGCACACAGTCGCACACAGGATGAGCTTTACGGCAGACGGAGACTGCGATCTATTCTTCTTAAATTAATAGTTTTGCCTCTGAAGACTTGGAATATTAATACTTTTTACATAAATTATGACTGTAGTTGTACCTGCCTGTTATATCTTGTGTAATACAAATAAATAAAGTTGGGACTGTTTACATTTAAAAATTACCCCCAACATATATGCTATATTTGCTATATGGCAAAATTATTACCCAATGTATAATTTAATCATACTGAGGCATATAATTTAATCATACAATCAGGCATACTGACGCCAAGGGATTCTTATTTAAAGCAGTGCCACTAAAAGGGTACCCTGTGCATCTAAAAGTGACACCAAAAGGTCTTGACTAAACATCAATATGTGATGAGTTAGGAGTGAGAACATGGTGCTATAACAAGTGTGGAACAGGACTGTCAAATAAAGCTCTATGATGATTTGTATTACTAGATGTACAAAATAAGTAAATCATTCCAAACAATTCATTATTTTTAATGCAAGTACATGGTAGTTAAAGACACCTAATATTAAGTGGGACCTGACTGTTAATACATTTCTACATAAATACATAAATTTCACAAGGTAATGGCAAGTAATACAGTGAATTAAGGATGAAATTTTGAAGCAGAAAGACAGAAAAAGTACTGTATTGTTAAACACACTCCAATAATCTTCAAAAGCTATGAAAACATGTCCAGTGTTAATGCAAGTTGCCATCCCAACTGAAACCAATTGGACCACAAGGAGCTACCCAAAATGCCAATTTGGCACATAGTAGTTACCAGACACTCTGGCTGTGTCTCAAATTGCCTATTACAATCCTTATATAGTGCACTTGATGGGACTGCTATTTGTAGTGGTGTCTGAATGATAGACACTATAAAATGTGCACTTATTCAAAACATTAATGCAACACAATAATGACTGTACAACCAATGTTAGTAGTGGTATAATTATGTACACTAGTGAATACCCATGCACTGTCAAATATATCCCACACAGCACTTTTTGTCAGAATCCACTCACTTGCTTAAAATTCACTTATTCAGAGGACTATATTTGGATCTATTTGGATATATATACTTGGGTGGAGAAGTTGATCAGATACAGCCACTGCGTTCCTGTAGCAAACAAGCACTGTAGAGCTTGTTTGAAAGTCATGGGTTCGATTCCCAGGGAATGAATGAATGAAAAAACATATACACTTTATAAGCAGTGTATGCCTGCTTTGGATAAATCTACATTAAATGGTCTTAAATCATTGTGAAATACTTTGAAATTGTAAATAATTAAAGCATATTGGCTAATACAGTGTACAGTGTTTGTGAGAAGTCAATCTAGTGGCATCTGCAAATAAGCAAGTACCCAGGTCCCAAGGTGATTTTTTGTGAATATACTGTATATTTAGATGGTGTCCAAAACCTAAGACCTTATATCTTATTGTCCTGTCTCTGTATATTAAGACATTTTCTGTGAAGTTCACAGATGGCCAAGCAGAATGACCACATGCTTTGCTTGAAGAGCATGTTTATTTCTGTATCTCTTAAAATAGTTATGCCACTTGGATTGTCATTTATGTAATGCAGTGACATCCATTCATTCGAAATTGCATCTGAAAGGGTCTAAATGCAGTTTTGGGGCCACCATCTTGTGTTCAAGTAAACCATTAGAGCAAGAGAGAGCGAGTAAGACAGAAGCATTGCTGTGCTAAAGGGAAAAAATGTGCTCAGCACCCAGAGACTACATTTTCAAGACATAAAATCACCTCTTCAGACTGACTTTGCAGTCTGTGATTTTTACGATGGCAGGCGTGGTATTAGTCGCTCCAATCTGTATATCCATCTCTTGCTTTGTCTTGGCCCAGGCAAATCGATGTTCGCAAGGCGCAGTAAAAATGACAATAAAACTCAATCTCAACTTTCAGTCTCAATCTCTTTTTATTGCACCGCATTGACAAGTCTCACGACTGGGCCGGGAGAGGTAATGCACTGAAGTGGCCTACTAACTCTGCCAGCGTGGAGAAAATAACCCGGCTGATTGCCGGGACTCTTGATTGCGCGGCGCTGGACGGTAGGCAAAAGCTGCGGACCGTGATGCTGATTTACTTCCTGAAGGGACGCGGATGACGGAACAGGTGCTGGAGTGTAAATATACATGTAGATCGCCTTTTGATTGTAATGACACAGTGGGTGCCAAAAGCTCCAGGCCAGTCGTTTTTCTTTTTTTCCCCATTTGCTGATTGTCTGAGCCGCTGTTTACTGACTGCCTGGCATCTGGAAGTTCATTTCCTGCACTTAAGAAGAGCCACCATGCTATGTTCATTTTGGCCTGGCTGAATTAAAATCAAACACTAATTGTAGTACTTTTAAAAATGAGTGCATGCAATGTTTCTTCAACTATTTGTACTTTTGGCACTGTGCTTTTAAAACACTTCTCACACTCTCACCATTTAATTTCCCCACCAACCATGTCAAACTGCACACACCACAGGTGAATTCTGTATTGTCTGACCTGTATCATTTTCACCATATCAAAGCACCATTCATTTGCAGTAGAAATGATTTGAAATGTTTAACATTTCTGGTATGATACTGCAAGCTTCTTTGTCTTGCTATAAATAGAATTTAATGCTAATTCTGAAAAAAAAACAAAAAACAAAAAAAACATATACAACGTAATTTGACAGCATAATAGCTTGAAACGTTCTGTTCTTGTTCTTTATTTTCTTCACACCTCACGTCTCCTATTTCATCATCACAAGCTCTTCACTGACACAGTTGTCTCCTTAGTAAACAAGCACACTAACATCTGAAAAAACATTGTTTTTATACAAATGTTTTTGGTTGTGGCAAAGCCAGTTGTTGGAAATGACATTTTTAAAGCATTTTGGGGTAAAATGGCAGACTAGTTTGTCTTGCAAAAGATAACTTAATTTCTTGCATTTCGTTCATCCTTAATAAACCCAATTAAATAATATTTACACAATTTGATATTTACATTTAGCAAATATTTTCATCCAAAGTGATTTAAGGTATACAGTTGCAATCGAAATCATTCAACCTCCCAGAGACTGCAGTATTTTTACAAATACAAGCTTTTCTGAAAATTGCATCTACAACAGTTTACTGGCATATTAAAAGTGATAATGTCAATATATAATGTAATGTTTTTGAGTTACAACACAGCTATGTCATAATTATTCAACCCCTATTCAACATTGCTGTTTGAAGTCTATTTTTTATCATAGGAAACTATGATATTATTACAAATTAAGCCTTTAGAAAGTCTATTAAAAAACAGAATTAGTTTGGGCTGTTACACATACATACATTTAGCCCATGCATGTGCTGAAGTTGAGTAGCAAATATGGTAAAGTCAACAGAGCTCTCACAAAAGCTATAGAGAAGAAATAGTTTTATTATATTAGAACGTTTAAGGCTACATGAAGATTTTCAAGACATTAAAAGTTCCAACATACACAGCTGGCAGCCTTATTCTGTAGTTTAAAGTGTATTGTACCAGAAAACCTTTGAGGATGTTAAATAAGAAAAGCACAATATCATAAAATATTTGATCAGAGCGACTGAAAAAAACCTGCAATGTACAGCCAAAGACTACAGCAACAACGAAAGAAGGAAAAACATTTTGATGCAGAGTATAAGAAGAACACTAGACAAGTATGGCCTTCATGTTAAGAAACCTTGCCAAATACCACTCTTGACCAAGAAAAAAAAGGCAGACTCTGAAGTATTAGGCCATTTTGGCAAGAATTCTGAAGCCTTTGGTGCAAAGTCTGAAGCTAATGATCAATGGACTTTCCTGCAGGACAATCATCCCAAAGTAAACATCCAAATCTACTTATGCTTGGTTCAGGCATCAGTTATAGAATGTACTTAAGTGGCCTGTTCAGTCTCCAGATTGAATTCTCATTGAAAATATTTGGCTGAATTTGAAGAAAGCAGTGGCAAAGTGAAAACCAAAGATCATCAGTGACCTGAAAGCTTTTTCAGGCAAGGAATGGGCCAAGATTGCAGTAGAGAGGTGACAGAAGCTTCTAAGCACTTTAAACGGCGTTTATTGGTGGTTTTAAAGAATAAAAGATTGTGCACTTTATTTTACTTTTGGGGGTTGAATAATTTTGAACATGAGCATTTAGAGCCAATTAGATTTTTTTTTTTTTCATTATTCATCAACTTACGTTCTCGGAGCAGCAAAATGTCTTGCAGGTCAAGGGGGTTGAATAGTTTCAATTGCAACTGTATATTTCATCAGTTAAAAAGATCACAAAAAAATTCTGTCATCATTAACTCAGTATCTTTCTTCTGCTGAACACAAAAGAAGATATTTTGAAGAATTTGGTAGGCCTAACCAAACAGCTGGTAGCACCCATTGACATCTATAGTATTTTTAACAACTGTTTGGTTACCAACAATCTTCAAAATAACTTGTTTTGCGTTCAACAGCTGAAAGAAATTCATACATGTTGGGAAAGACTTGACTATGAATAAATGATGACAGAATTATCATTTCTGTGCATTTTCTTTAATGCATTCACTGGGGATTGAACCAACAACCTTGATGTTGTTTACACCATGTTCTGTTTGCGCTACATCTCTGTTTTTTTTTTTTTTTACTGTACATCACTTCTTATATAGTGTTATGCTGTTCACATGGTGTTCCCTGACACTACTGCCTCCCAGATAAACAAGTGCACTAAGTTTTAACATAACTTTATTAGGGAGATTTGTTGGTTTAAATGACACTAAAACTGAAGGACAGTGACAATTTAAGGTTAGGCTTCAGCCTAGTCCCAGACTAAACTGTCTGAGCTGTTTCAACTCCCTGCTGAAAAAAAAAAAAAAAACACCATCTAAAACAAGCCTAGGCTGGTTGGCTGGTCTTAGCTGGTTTTAGCTGGTGGTCTCCCAGCCTGATCATCCTCTAAAACCAGCCTGCTGACCAGCTAAAACCAGCCAACAAGCCTAGGCTGGTTTTAGCTGTTTTTTGTTTGTTTTTTTGCAGGGCTGAAAGATACTTGCACTGACTGATCTTGCAATATGTCAGGGGCCTTGTTTTGTCTCAAGATGCACACCAGTAATTTTTTTTTTTTCTAAAGCACGTTTCTAAGATTTACCCTAGTGAAAAAAACAGCTAAAACCAGCCTAGGGTGCTGGTCAGCAGGCTGGTTTTAGAGGGGTTTGGCCCACATTTAGCTGGAAACCACCAGCTAAAACCAGCTACTTCCAGCCTAAACCAGCTAAGACCAGCCAACCAGCCTAGGCTGGTTTTAGCTATTTTTTTTTCAGCAGGTATTTAATGTCCTAATTGAACTATGGCCTAATCCTGGCTTAGTCTAAGCCCTGTCTGTGAAACCAGCTTATAACTTTCAGACAATAAATATGTTATTTCACTCTTTGTACTCAAGTTTTACTATAATAGATTTTTGAAATAGTTTTAATAAAAAAACACTACCTTTACGACCATAAAGGTCCCCATTGATCAAGAAACACTCATAAACCACTGCTGGCTAAATAGGAAAGCTATTCAAAAATAAGCTTGAAAGGAAATCACATAAATTCTGCTTCAAAAGAGCTTATTGAAGGGTTGAAAGCTACGACGACGAATGTTTTGTTGTCGAATCCGTTCGATGTATGGATTGTGGATGAGTGTTGAATCAAGGCTTTATCCAGGCGGCTGCGCGGCCGATGGAACCTTGGCGCTCTTGTCGGGATTCTCAGCGTTTGCTTGAACAATGTGAGAACACATAAGAGCTACGATCAATCTGTCAGCGAATAAGCTGTCACAGAGGTGCTGCACCGAGGGATATTTAACGCAAACATAAAACAAGCCGTGTCTGTTGTTTTTATCGTCAAGGGAATGTGAAATGGCAGGGTTTTAAAAAGCACACACGGGCACGTGCCTCACTGCTGCACGAGTGCGTCCTGCCACCAAGTGAACTTTGGAGGGAAATAATAATATGCGTGGAAATGTCATTCAGGCAGGTGACGAGTCACGTCTTATCGCATCTCCATTATATGCTAAGGTGTAAAACATTCGGCTTCCTTATTTAGATGCTGCGATTCCCTCCAGGCGAAGAGCTGAATTAGCAAAGGAGGGTAAAATTGTTTCCCCACTATCTCGCCACAAACACAGACAGCGGCCCCCGTCTCCCCCCTCCGTCAAGCTGATAATGCTCCTGATAAAGTACACGGACACCTGGATTTATTTCCTCCGCTATCACTCGCTTTATTTATTTATTTCCGTGTCCTTTCGTTTACAACCCTTACGTGCGTCTCGATTTCACCTCACCATCTGCACACGGCTGCGCTCAGTGATTCCTGAGCCAAAAATACCAGTAATGCCGTAGTTTCTCATTTCTCTATTTTTTTCACTTGGCTTTTAACACACTAATGTGCTGGACAGATGGCAGCACGCTATGGTTAATACTGTTCCCATTAAGTCATGCGCTCGTTGTAAAGATAAGGGCTGCACTACTGGTCACACTTTTCCTGTATTCAGCCGCACTAATTTGGTTGCTTGGCAGTAGTAGCGGTGAAAGAATCTGCAGCTTTTTCCTTGTAATAAAGATTCCATACTAGGCCTACCTTGTATTGTGGTGGGCGGTATGACCAATTTCATATACCACGGTAGCATATATAACGATATAGTTGTTTTTTCCTAGAAATGAAGCAATTAAGGCTGATATAGGGTGAATGCAGGTTAACTGGGATGTTTTTTTTCCCTCAGTCAACTTAATGGCAAAATGTGTTCCAATTTAGCTGAATTCACACGATTAAACAACCAAGTAATAATGCCTATTTTTCTCTATTCAAGTTTAGTGAGGAAAAAATACATATAGCCTATGTACATTTGAGGTCAAAAGTTTACATCCCCCTTTCAGAATTTTCAAAATGTTAATTATTTTACCAAAATAATAGGGATAATACAAAATGTATGTTATTGTTTATTTAGTACTGACCTGAATAAGACATTTCACATAAAAATGTTTACATAAAACTATATATAAAATATAAAAATATATAAAAATAAAACCTGGTTCAAAGGTTTACATCCACTTGATTCCTATTATACTGTGTTCCTACCTGAATGATCCACAACTGTTTTTTTTTCCATGAATAGTTGTTCATGAGTCCTTTGTTTGTCCTGAACTGCCTGCTGTTCTTCTTCTTAAAAAAAAAAAAAATAAATAAATAAATAAAAATCCTTCGGGTCCCACAAATTATGTGGTTTTCCAGCATTTGTGTGTTTTGAACCCTTTCCAACAATGACTGTATGATTTTGAGATCTTTTCAAACTGAGGACAACTGAGGGACTCATAAGCAACTATTACAGAAGTTTCAAACGCTCACTGATGCTTCAGAAGGAAACAAACATGCATGAAGAGCTTGGGAGTGAAAACTTTTTGAATTTGAAGATCAGGGAAAATGTTACTTATTTTGCCTTCTGGGAAACATGTAAGTGTTTTCTGTAGCCTCAGAAGGGCAGTACTACATTTCCATTACATTTTCCACATCTCCATTTGGTTCCAAAGTTTTCACCCCCCAGCTCTTAATGCATCGTTTTTCCTTCTTGACCATCAGTGAGCGTTTGAACCTGTAACCGTTGCATATGAGTCCCCAGTTGTCCTTTGAGTGAAAAGATGGATCTCAAATAGTTCAAATATCCAAACATGCTGGAAAACCAAAGAATTTGTGGGACCTGAAGGATTTTTGTGAAGAACAGCAGGCAGTTTAACTGTTCAGGACAAACAAGGGATTCGTGAACAACTATCACTAAACAAAAAATACACCTGTGGATCATTCTAGTAAGAACACAGGAATCAAGGGGGTGTAAACTTTTGAACCGGGTAATTTTTATAAATGCAACTATTATTTTCTCTAGTGGACTATATGTAAACATCTTGAAAATATCTTGAAATATCTATGAAATATCTTATTCAGGTCAGTACTAAATAAACAATAGTATACATTTTACATGATCTCTCTTATTTAGGAAAATAATTAACATTTTGCAAATTCTGTAAACTTTTGACCTCAACTGTCTTTGCATGCATTAAAATGGCTTTATAAAACATTACATTCGAATCAGTGTTGTTTTTGACAACCATCTTAGATTTAGTCTTAGTCTTAGTCTTTTGGACTAAAATGCTTCTTAGTTTTAGTCAAATTTTAGTCACTTCTATATGTGATAGTTTTAGTCCAATTTTAGCCGACGAAAAGTCAAAAAGGTTTTAGTCTAGTTTTAGTCGACGAAAAGTCAAAAAGGTTCTAGTCTAGTTTTAGTCAAAAAAAGGGAAAAAAGTAGTCTTTTAACAAATTAATGTAGGTCAGTAAGTATTTTGCTGTTGGGTAGTGTCACTTATAAGTTCTGAAAATAGCAGATCTATAGTTCAACAAAATGTGAGCTTCCGGATCGACTATTTTCACCAATAATTACAATAATGAAGGAATGTTTTAGAACATAAAAGACAAACAAGGATGGAATGCTAAAAGGGCTTGCCATACTAGTATAGCAAAGAGTATTTAATGCTAAAACGGCTTGCCATAGCGTCAGATACTTTTTAAGTTTTAATTGGCATGCACAATAAGCGGAAATGTCATGCATTTTAAATGTCTGACGGACCACCCACTAACATTTTCGTCTATTCTCGTCTCGTCAACGAAAACTCACACACGTCTCGTC
>NC_133372.1:7204350-7211850 GCF_049309525.1 Garra rufa | reverse complement strand
TGCAGAACTTTAAGGCTAAATATAACTTATACGGATGAGTTATACAAAAATTCACCCCCCTCACAGTTGACATGAAGGGCAAAACTAGCTATATAGACCAAAACCATTTTTTGAACCAGGCTGTAAACATAGTTTTTTCTGCTGTAAAGTTGGGCATTTTAACATGGGGAGTCAATGGGACTGACTCCCTTCTGCAGCCAGTCTCTAGCGGCCAGTCCATGAATTGCAGTTTAAGTCACTTCCGTGTTGGTTTCAATAGAGAGAGCGGGAGGTTGCCCCTTGGTCTTGACAAAGTGACAGCACTTACTACTAGCCTGGCGTACATACAGTAATAGTATTTTTAGTCATTTTCTTGGATCTGTGTGGACAACATTCTTGTCTGTACACAAAATCTCTCAAATGCAATTGAAATCTTTTCTGTTTTTAGTACATTATTGGTGTATAAACCTACCCTCAGATGTGTAGTGCACGTAGAGTTAAGTGAATTCAGGTGCTTCTGACTTTGGTGCTCCACCCGTGGGGTGTGCTGCCATAGTTGCCAGGGGCAAAGCTGATTCCTGCAGAGAAATAAAAATGGACATTAATTAGACAGTTTATTCAAGTTAACCATCTGTTTCTATGGTCAGTTTTGTACTTTAGGTCAGTTTTCACTTCATAAAGCTAAATAAAGTAAGTACCTAAGTAATAAAACATGCAGTCCAAACAGACAGCTAAAGGGAACTCTATCCCGTGAGGCCACAAGAGAGTGTTTCTGACTTAAAATGCTGAGATCTCTGACTTTTGTAAGCACCTTGTTGAGATATTTTTCTAGCTCTAAATATATGTTACTCATGCATTTGTTAAATGCTTTTTTCAAAGCAACTTACAGTTGAGGTCAAAAGTTTACATCCTCCTTTCAGAATCTGCAAAATGTTAATTATTTTATCAAAAAAAGAGGGATCATACAAAATGCATGTTATTGTTTATTTAATACTGACGTGAATAAGATATTTCACATAAAATATGTACATATATATTCCACGAAAGAAAAATATTAGCTGAATTGATAAAAATGACCCTGTTCAAAAGTTCACATGTCCTTGATTCTTAATACTGTGTTCTTACCTGAATAATCCATAACTGTGTTTTTTTTTTTTTTTTTTGTGATAGTGGTTCATGAGTCCCTTGTTTGTACTGAACAGTTAAACTGCCTGCTGTTCTTCAGAAAAATCCTTTAGGGCCCACAAATTCTTTGGTTTTCCAGCATTGTGTATTTGAACTATCTTTTAAGATCCATCTTTTCACACTGAGGACAACTGAGGGACTAATATGCAACTATTACAAAAGGTTCAAACACTCACTGATGCTCCAGAAGAAAACACGATGCATTAAGAGCCGGGGGGGGGGGGTGAAAACTTTTGAACAGAATGGAGATGTGTACATTTTTCTTATTTTGCCTAATATCATATTTTTTCATTTAGTACTGCCCTTCAGAGGCTACAGAAGACGTGTTTCCCAGAAGACAAAATAACTTAAATTTCCCTGGATCTTCAAAAGTTTTCACCCCCCGGCTCTACCTCAACCTTGGTGTTGCTAGGCTATTCTCTACAGTTTAAGCTACAGGAAGGCCCAGGAATTTTAGATACTTTTAGAGATATATAGGTGTACTAGATGAGTTTAAAGCCACACATGAGATAACTGAAAAGCAGCAGAAAATCTCCATTTGCTCTCATTTTAATCTCAGGAGAAACCACTGGGATATTAAAGAGATTGTGATTTTTTGTAGATTCTTGCTCCTTACCTCCATCTCTCTGTGTGTTCTACTCTCATGTTCTGTGGGTCACATCCTTTTTTTATTGCACACCGTATGTGATTTGACTCTCCAGGGCTCAGCTCACTAAATGGCTGCCTGGTCGACGGACGATTTTAACTCTAAACCTCAGGAGGGAAGGAAACACAGAGTGGGCAGATGGTCAGTGAGGGGAGGGGGCGGTAGAAGGGGCAGAGAGAGGTGAGGGAAAACTGGAGCCTACGAGAAAGGAAGTCAGTTCATGAGAGATGGAATATATAAAGGAAGGAGAACCAAGGCACAAAGTCTCTTCTCCGAGTTTGCAGTATTCTCTCTGAAGCCTCCAGAGACGAAGTCTCCGTAGAGTGAAATTGCTGTTCCCGCTAATGCACTAACTGCTGCGGTCTACCCGAGCGGTGACACGCTGGCTACAGAACTCTGTCACCGTACATGCTGCCTGTCAGAGAAATGGGTAGATTTTCACTTAGTTTGTAGTCTAAAATTTTCCGCATTGTGGCACGAACAGGATCCTGTTCGGCGTCTAGCTCCTTGTTATGCCGTGAGACTTTCCCTTTCAACACGCGCATTATAAGCCAGCCAGAAGCCCTGTGCTGTTGCCATGTGACACACACGGCATGTCTTTCTCTCTCCCAGCCCTTATCGCTCAAGTCAGTTTTATTTCTCTCTGGGTTGTTTTTTTGTTCCTTTACTTCTGAGGCGCGACACCAAAACAAGCCCTTCTTTTAAACCTAGCTATTTCAAAAGTGGCACCGAGGTGAGAGAGCGCAACAAAGCGGATTTGATGCCTCTAGTGGGATAAATTCAGTGAATTCATATTAAACCTAAATCCATGCAAGGGCCACACCTGTGAGTCACTAAATCCAGTCAGTTTCCGAAATTGATATCATTTATCAAATCCCAGAAGATCAAAGCGTGACTATCAGAACCTTGTCAGGTAAAAAGTTATAATGACTTCAACCTACTGTATTCTATGACTGCCTCAGGTTTTTAAAGCAGTGGTCTAGTGTCGCCAAGGGGAAGCATGAAATGAACGATTGTTTTCATACAGCTTTTCCAAAGACTTTCCATTGGCCAAACAAACCAGTAGCTCCGCCCAAAACTCACGCCATTGGTTGAGCCAATGCTGAGCTACACTCTTAAAAATAAAGGTGCTTCACGATGCCATAGAAGAACCTTTTTCTGTCTAAATGATTCCATAGATAACCTCTGAAGAACCTTTCTGTTTCACAAAAGGTTCTTTGTGGTGAAAGAAGGTTCTTCAGATTACAGAAAGGTAAGAAAGAAATGGTTCTTTAAAGAACCTTTGACTGAATGGTTCTTGTGGAACCATCAATGGTTCTTCTATGGCATTGCTGTGAAGAAACCTTGAAAGCACCTTTATTTTTAAGAGTGTAGTGGAGATGCATCCATTACATCCGAGTGAAACTGTTCAGAGCCATGCTGACTTAAAACAAATACAGCAATGTTTCAAAAGCATCCGAGACATTAACTCATAAATGTCTTAGCTGTCTTTTCATATTTAGCTGCGACAGGAGGAAGTACTGTTTTAACATCTAAAATATTCTTACTTCAGCTTTAACTAGCAAGAAACTGCTACCAGTTTGACTTTCAAGGCACGGTAACATCATTCTAATGATCTTGAATAAATTCAAGTGAGTTTTAGAGACAACCAAGCACATATTTAAAGGACAAGTTCACTTCCAGAACAAAAATGTACAGATAATTTACTCATAGATAAACTCCAAGATGTTCATGGCTTTCTTTCTTCAGTCATTAAGAATTCAGGATTTCTCTCCATATAGTGGACTTCTATGATTTCCGTGAGTTTGAACTTCCAAAATGCAGTTTAAATGCAGCTTCACAGGGCACTGAATGGTCCCAGCCGAGGAAGAAGGGTCTTATCTAGTGAAAAGAATGGTTATTTTCTAAACAAAACTTACCATTTATGACCATTTTTAACCTCAAATGCTTTCTCCTCCAACTTCAAAATCTCCTACATCGCTGAAAAAGTACCTACCCAGTGTTTATAGAGTGAACGTACAAAGAAGATCAAACATCCCACCTTAACCGTCTTGAACCAGAATACACAGAGTACATGCAGATCTAGACAAGACAAAGCATTTGAGGTTAAAAAGTATATAAATTGTCATTTTTTCAGGAAATAACTGAGCGTTTCATTGGATAAGACCCTTCTTCCTCAGCAGGGATCATTTAGAGCCCTTTGAAGCTGCATTTAAACTGCATTTTGTACGTTCAAACTCACGGGCACCATAGAAGTCCACTTAATGGAGAGAAATCCTGAAATGTTTTCCTCAAAAAACATAATTTCTTTACGACTGAAGAAAGAAAGACATGAACATCTTTGATGGCAAGGGGGTGAGTAAATCATCTGTAAATTTTTGTTCTAAAAGTGAACTTCTCTTTTAATATAGATGTGTGTGCTGCAGAAATGTAATCATGAAGCAGAAAAAAAATGGACATTTATAATTTAATATTTTTCTTTCAGTCCATCCATCACATGCCATGTTTACTCTTTCTACCAACTGCTGCTGCACCACATCCGCAGGATTGTGGGATAGTGAAGGACACATCTATGCTTCTTCAAAGACACCAAAATAAAGATGAAGGCATTTTAGTAGACAGAATGTTACACACGTACCATGATGCCTCCCTTCCCTCTGTATACTGCTTGCGAAGGCAGCATTTTTCAGGTTTCAGACACAACCGATAAATCAAGTCAGCGTCCAAAATCAATATCATTCAGCAAATCCCAACAGCATTAGATCAAAGCACAAATCACTGAAAGTGGCCAGGAAACAGGTTGGGATCTTCACGTCGTGATACTGAACTACACTACAGCAGACGCTTTTGACAAGGTGTTTATAAGGAAGGTTATTAGGAAAATAAGCAGCAGGTGACAACGGAAACCATGGTAACCGATGACTAGACCTGTGAGACTGATAAAGAGGTGAAGCCTCAATGACAGCTAAATAAAACTGCTTACACATACTGTAGGCTATGTTCAGTGTACTGCATACTGGCATTGTGGGATAGTTTGGCAGCGCATTTTGGCCAGTGCACATATTGCACATTTTGGCCAGTGATCATCAGAACAGTCACACAAACAATACACGCACTAAACTTTAGAGAATACATAACGCATAATGCAAAAATATGCCACTTCAAACATATTGTAAATTGAATACTATGTTGAGTCCCACATGATGCACTACTGTACTGTACTGCACTATGTATTCTGTCATCTAGTGTATTAAATGTATAAGCTTTGTCAGTCATCCAGCATCCTTTCCGCTTTGGTGAATAAGGAAAGCTGTGACAACTAAATGCATAAAGTGTACAACATTCCACACTTAGTTTTTTTTCTTCACAGAATTTTCAGTGTGAACACAGTACGCACTTTATTAAGACAGAAAAATCTAATAAATAAATAGTGCAATACTATGCGAACTGGGATGCACTGCAAGGACAATATTTGCTGAAAAAAAACCACACATTTTAATCCAGTTGGTGTTAAAATGTTTTAACTTTTGGCAGTTTTATTAATAGTTTATTAATAGTTTACTCTTATGCTTAGCTTAAAAAACAAACAAACAAACAAACAAACAAACAAAAAAATACTTAATTTGACCTAGAGTAATGATGCAGAAATTTTAGCTTTGATCACAGGAATAAATTACATTTTAAAATATATTCAAATAGAAAACAGTTGTTTTAAATAGTAAAAATATTTCAAAATTTTGGGGAGCAGAAGAGACTTCTTTAAACAACATTCACAATCCTACCATTCAAAAACTTTTGACTGATAGTGTAATTTTAGACTGCAAACACCTAAAATAATCTGTAAAACTCTCATTATGCCATTATCAACACCTGATTCAGTCTTTTGTCAGCTTTTTTTTTTCTCAACACAGGTTTTGTATTTCTTTTAGAACTGATTGTAGGCCTCATTGATCTGAGCTTGTGCACAGTTTTTCAGGAATTAAAAAAACAAAACAAACAAAAAAAAACCCTTCAGTCCAATGTGACAACATTAACCAGCACTTTCAGGGAAAAGAAAATCTGCAAAGTTAAAATGACCAGAACACATGAAGGTAAAGATATAATTTTCATTTAATTTAAGTCACTATGGCATACAACATTCTGTATTCTCTATTCACTATTCGCACATTGGTAGTCAGTGCACACAGAAATAGTACATACTGTTCCATTACATTTAAGCATTTTTTTATCTGAAGCAACTTACATTGTATTCAGGTTATACAGTGGTGACCAAAATTAATAGAACACTAGTATTTTCACCAGCTAAAATGGTTTTAGGTCAGTTATTTCTGCCATTAATTGTAATAATCCAGTGAGATTTTTGTTTGCACAGAATGCCTGACAACAGCCAGTGCTCCACACCGAGATCTGATCTCATCATCTAGTCTTTTTGGAATGACATGAAGAAACAGAACAAACTGAGACAGACTAAATCCAGAAGAACTATGGCAACGTCTTCAAGATGCTTCAAGAGACCTACCTAAAAATCATGCGCAAATGCACATAGGACAAAATCTGCTTTGAACATAAAGGAAGGTCACACCAAATGTTGATAAAAGAAAATATATTTATGACATTATTTTTGACAGCGTCATTTTACAGCATTTTTTCACAAATTCCTAAAACGTTTAACAGTGCTGTAGCTTTGTAGGTAGGTTTCTTGAAGCATCTTAGAGACATTGCCACATCTAGTTCTAGATTTAGCCTGTCTCAGTTTGTTGTTTCTTCATGTCATTCCAGACAGACTGGATAATGATGAAATCTCTATGAAAATCTCTATGTGGAGCACTGACTGTTTTCAGACTCCTTGTGCAAACAAAAATTTCACTGGATTATTACAATTAATGGCAAAAAGAATGTTCTAAAACTTTTGCCCACCACTGCATTTTATTGGTTCAAAATCAAACCCACAACCTTTCTGTGGTTGGCATCATGCTCTAGGAGTAAATTCTTTTGTAGTCACTTCTAGATGTACCTAGATGAGTTTGAAGCCATGAAACATTGAGGGTGATGCACAGAACGAAGGATGATGCCATCAGACATCATGCTTAAATGGTAGAATTATCCTGTTGGAATAGTGTTGTAAAAGCAGGAAAACACAAGGATTGCTGTCACAGCATTAGCTGGTTGTAACCCTTCTGGTTTCCTCTTGGCACGGTTGTCCCTGTTACCCAGTTTAGCATCGTATTATCTTACCAGTACCACTCCTCCAAACATGAAACGGCAAGCTTTGGCGGCATATTTGGGTCAGGCATTAGTGCTGCACCTCTGACGTGTGTACTAACATGCTTTGCTTTCTCCTCTCTCTGGGACTCCTCCGCCAATTGCATGGATAAACGAGTAGAACAGAACGAGTGGCGGAGGAGGAGACCCGTGGGTTCCAAGCGTTTGATCCCTATCGAAGCATGTTTTATAGATATCAGAGCCTGACGTCTGCTGGGACTCTACAACTCAATGACTCTATTCCAAACAGCGAAACAGAAAAAGAAAACATTCCCGTCGCATCTTTCTACCCTTACCCTCTAGAGAGATGGGAGGGATTTTGGTTAACATGAGCTTAAGAGACTCACACTTGCTGCCTGTTTTGATACTGACGGGCTGAAGACGTTGTAGGAATATTATGCCTTTCAGCCAAACCCCTGGGACCAAGT
>NC_133372.1:7176729-7203850 GCF_049309525.1 Garra rufa | reverse complement strand
CTACTTCAGGGCCAGCCCAAACAAAAGTCGGAAATATCAAACATGAATGATATTTAAGATTTGAGTTCAGGGACACTCTTTTTCGATCAGGAGCAGTAAAATAATCTTAATGACAGCACACAACAGAGGATTTTGTGGACAAAAAATTGTTTGTGACAAGCCTTGAATCAAGCCCTGATCGTTCAGGGTGCCAATCAGGCTTAAAATTGGCCTTAAAATGTTCTAGTGTGTGGCCAGCCTATGCTGGTTGGTATCTCCTAGTCTATCTAAGCTGGTGTTCAGCTGCTACACTCTTAAAAATAAAGACTCCAAAGGTCTGTTTTTGCAGTGATGCCATAGAACAACCATTTTTGGTTTCCCAAAGAACCTTTCAGTGAACAGTTCTTAAAAGAACCATTTCGAAGAACATTTAAAAAAATTTAAAGCACCCTTTTCCATTATAAAGAACCTTTTCTGCAATTTAAAGGTTCCATGGATGTACAGGGTTCTTTATGGAACCATTGATTCCGAAAAAGAATCTTTATTTTTATGAGTGTAGGTCAGCTTGACCAGCTAAAGAAGTGTTCAAAACCCCTCTAAAACTAGCCTGCTACCCCAAAAAAACAAAATAAAACCACCAATGACCAGGCTATAACTACAAAGATAACGTTCTAAAAATCGTTTTAATTTAAAGAGAATACCAGAGTTCACACCACGACTATAATGATAACAATGCAGAGGAATGATATCGTTGGGATCTCTTTCCGAATGATTTTTTTTTTTTTTTTTTTTTTTTTACAGCTGATGAATGATACAACACTGACAGCTGATCAGACTTTATTCAAATTTAAAGGGCTTGTGCATCTGTCTGTTTGTCTATTTGGTTTTTCCCATTGTCTCCCCCTGCTGTTCTGTTGATTAGTCACCATTTATAAGTCTGTCTTTGAGTTCGGTCTTTGCTTTATGTTTACGCTGTGTGTGTGGATTTACTTCATGTTCCTGATCAGTCTGCTCCTTGGATTTTATATAAAAACTTTGTTTGTTTGCAATCTCGTGTCTCGTCTCGTCTATCCAGCACCAAACCGGAACAATTTGAAATAGCAGGTGACATTGTAGAGAAGCAAACAGACATTGCACAGCAAACAGAGAAGCATAAAACATAAAATTACCTCAGGAATTCAGCACTAGTTTGGACAACATTGCCTTGAGTGCTTTGAAGGTGCAGTAGAAAATAGTCTTTAGTTGTAATAGTATTGTTTTTATTCTATGACATTGACTATGTTAGAGATCAGATCATTTACGCTAAATTCACTCGGAACGTGTGTGCTAAGAACATATACTGGTTGAAGTCGTGTAAATGCAACAAAACCAGACAGTTATCATTCACAGGTATGGACGCAAAGATGCCTGCACAGACAGCAACACAACTGACACTTTCAAGGCCCAGAAAGGTAGTAAGGACATTGTTAAAATAGTCCATGTGACATCAATTGTTCAACCTTAGTTTTATGAAGCTATGAGAGTACTTTTAGTGTGCAAAGAAAACTAAAAATAACTTTATTAAACAATTTCTTCTCTTCTGTTTCAGTCTTTGACGCAAAATCACAAGAGTACCACAACGCATGTCCTTACTACCTTTCTGGGCCTTGAATGTATCGGTTGTATGTCTATGCAGGGTCAGAAAGCACTCGGATTTGATCAAAGATAACTTAATTTGTGTTCCAAAGGTCTTGTGGGTTGACATGAGGGTAAGTAATTAATGTCAGAATTTAAATTTGTTGGTCAACTACTCCTTTAAAAAACCCCAAAGAACCCTTGAAAACATTTGTATGTTCATGCAAATAAGTTACTTTTAGTATTACTATTTAAATATTTCTGCTTTAGCCTATTCTCTTATTTCTTTTCTGACATTTTTTTCTGACATGACCAAAATATTATTGGTTTATAATAATATGCTATTTTATTAGGTTCTGGATACCTTGTGACTTAATTAGATTAGACCACAAAGAGCCATTCATAATAATATTTCTGTCCTCGAGTTACTGAGTCATCTGACTGGATTTTGAAATACCAGAGGAGAACGTCTAAGAGTTTAGGCCAAAGGGGAAACAAATAGCTCCCCTCTCCACAATAAAGCAACCTTAGTAATGTGACATTATAATGGACTGTGTTTCAATATGGAGGCGTCTGGGTACATTCACTGGGAATTTTATTAGCACTATATTCGCTATGACACACGGCCTGGTGGTTTTAACCTCATCATCATTTCACAAAGAGAAAATGATGCCTTTCACATAGTCTAACGGTGTTTGTAACCTTCCACATCCCTGAGAAAACTGGCATATAACAGCCTTTCATTTGCTCCAGCAGGGCGGTTTGAACAACAGTAGAATTAGACTCATGCTCATGTTAACACGGCGCTACTTCTGAATATTCATAACGTCGCTGTGATGCCATGTGTGATTCAACACAATCCCCAGCACGTGCAATATGTATGTATAAGCAGGTACGTACTGTTTCTGACTTCTGTTTAATTTCTGCATCCATGTCCTTCTCCTATCATAATCATATTTACACTTAGCGCTCAGTCCAAACGAATTGACTCTGGCGTGTCCCATTGCAATTATTCTCAATTCATAATTAATGCGCAGCGGTCTGGGAGCTAATTTAGGCTTGCACGTTGACTTGTGTGCTGTGTGTGGTTGTCAGTCCCCATCACGGTAAACAGCGGTAGTGGAGGAGAGAGCCCGGCATGTTAGCGCATTAGCAGGGCCCGTGGGAGCTGTTCTTTGTGGCGTGCTGTTGTTCCTTTGTAGCGAGAGACGCACAAAAACAGCCAAAGGAGTGGCGAGAACAGATGCAGGTGTTGTTTACACTCTCGGAGCTGTTGATTTCATATCCTGCAAGAGATGCATCATGCTAAAGATGTGAAATAAACGTGGGGTTAATTCGGGGAGTAAAACCTTCTGGATTTTAATGCTGATGTCAATATGTGAGTTATGCTGGGTGAAAATAATTATATTCAAAACAGCTGTAAATTAGCTAAGAATTACTACTTGGAAAAATATGACGGCTTTAAAAAATGCATAGTTACACCATTAAATTTCATTAGATGAGTCTGATTAGAAGCAGTGGTAAAGTGCTGATAAACATCCACTTTTGAATAACATTTTACATATGTTTAAAATCTCTATAGCACTTTAAATGCGCTTCTGTGGCGCAGCTTTTTTTTTATCAGTTGAGACTCTTTGTTTGCTAATAAAACATGTTAATAGTATATGATTTCGCAGACAGTTTAATTCTGAATATAAAAACGTTGACACAATGTAAAGTACTTGTTCTTGCCCTGATTTCGTTCCATTGTTGTGCTTTTTGTTGTCGTCTGTTGCTGTTGTACAACTAGAATGTGACGGTTGGTTGGTGTGGTATTTGTCCCGCCCCTCCTCCACTGTGATTGGACGGCTAGGTAAAGCACTCCTGGCTTTATGTAAAATGCGGCACTCCCATTGTAAGTAATTGAAACAATACATTAGCCTCAGGAAAGAATGCTTTAAGGGTAAACAATAATCAAAATTGACGTTTTTTGGCTCTTAGTATTAATATGCTAGCCTTAAGGATATCTGTAAGCTAGTGTGCTCCATACAATGACAAAATTCACATTTACAAGATGTAAGCATTCAAAATGTACAGTCTCTAACGTCCGCCAATATGGATCAATGATTTTGGTAATATCACCCTGCACTTTAGTATCCAATCAAATAATCCGATGTGTCCCGCCCTCTATACTATAAATAGATGCTGAAGCTGCTGAAATCGGTCACTTGTTCACAGAATTTTTTTTTTTTGTTTCAAAGCACTCCAGTGGACCTTTTAGAGAATGTTCGATTTTATCATACAAACATTATGTTGAAATTGTGTTATTATTAAAGGTGCCATAGAATGGAAAACTGTATTTACCTTGGCATAATTGAATAATACATGGACATGACATACCGTGAGTCTCAAACACCATCATTTCCTCCTTCTTATATAAATCTGGTGTTTGCAAAAGACCACTAAAAAATAGGCTAATCCTAACATAACAGTGACTATTATGTAATAGTCTCGGGATCATTAAAAGTTACGCCCCCAACATTTGCATAGACCAATCATCAGAAGTTCTGCGGGTAGGCTATTGTGAAAAAACAAAATGAGGACAATAGCGAAAATGGCAGATCACGGGAACAAATGTTATGTTCCAGGTTGTACAGGGGATGTTAATTGCAGGGATGGGTTGGTGTCTGTACTCAGAAAGGCAAGGAAAACAATTAACAAATTCTAATAAAATGAGGCGAGACACTAAAGGGACACGGTTAGCTTCTTGCTAGCGGTAGTCTGTTACACTGCAGTACATTAGATTTCACTTACCACATAAACAGAGTAAGGAGAGATGACTGCGTGGATGATGGCGAATGATCTGCAGATTCTGAGCACCACTAACATGCATCTAAACTTGTAAAATATGTGGTAAGTACTGCCGCTGTAGTATAACGTTACACAGAGCTCGGCAATTGCCAATCTCAAAAGTGAAAGTGAAATGATTGTGCATTCAAAACGGCAGTTTCAATGACCCGCATATTAATAGCGGCTCCGGCTCTGTGATTAAATATATATTTTCCTCCATGTGTGAGCAACTGAAATGAACTGCTCTGTGAAACAGCCAATCAGAGCAAAGCTCATCATTATTATTCATGAACCTCCCAAATAGGGTAATAACAGACCATTTCATTCTAGGGACAAATCCTAGGGTTGTAAATGGACCTGTAAAACCTTTTCTGTAGAATTTTTGCCTATACCTTCTATGTAGATATCAGAGAACAATTTAAAATATTGTAACAATGCATTCTTTGACACCTTTAAAGTTTAGACAACTTTGAATGAACATTCTATTAATGTTCATTCAAATGTTCATTAACTTTCTGAGAACATTCCCTGTTTGCTGGAAATTACTAGACTGTTTTGCAATCGCAAACATCTTCTAGGTGGAATCTTTGGTGGAAAGATTGTTCATTCCTATTACTATTATTAATGAATGCAACTTTTTATTGCACATTAGTGTCTATAATACTATCGTATTTTTATTGAAAGCAATAAGCCACTCTAGACATTACAATAACTTTACTAGTTTCTGGGGTCTTCATGTCAAGCCTAACATAAGACAATGCAATGTGCTCATTATGGTAATATTGCACTGAATCCACCCTTCTTCTTAATGAGCCTTTAGGTACCTGTAGCACTGTGGGTAGCAGTGAAAAACATTTTCCACCGTTTTCCTAAATTCTGTCTCCGAGTGTGTATAAAAAGATATATAGACAGGCATCAGCTCATTTTCTCGCCTTATGTCAGACATGTGGATGCGTGCGGCAGCGTGCACAGATGTTCTATTAGCTGCACATCAAGGTGGCTAATTGCTGCCGCGTGTAAACTAGGCACTGAAGTTTTGATATATCGCTGAGTGTTTCTTCATAAATTATGCACCTTTTTTCCCATCTCTTCATGCAAAATTAGCTCTTGCAAATGTTTTGGTGAAAACTCAAAGCTTAGAGGGGCTGTTGTAATTGTTGCAGAGCTTTTGACACCTGAAAGATGTCATCGTACACGGTTGAGCCAAAGGAAATACAAATGATTAAAGGGAGGGGTTGGCTGCAAATTCTCACCCCATTTGAATTAACATAAATTATGCTATGAAAGTATGAATGCTGCATTGAGGTTAGAAGTTTGCACGCAGTATGTATCGGATGTGGGCGTCTGAGGGAGAAACGAAACAATCACATAGGACGGAAAGATCATCTTGATGGATGAATAAGAAGTGGGCGCATTTTCTCATTAGCGAATCTTAGATTACGCCGCATCACAAAGGAGAAGGTAAAAGAGCTATCCAGGTCACTACACACACGTACGCACAAACACAGGCTCTTTCTAATGCACCCAACCGCAGATATCATTATCTAGAGCAGGAGATGATGGTGTCATCGATTGTGGCCGAGTCGGGAGCATTTCATTTGCTTCAGGCTACGCGTCTGATGAGTCCCTCTCTTTCTCTCTGCTGATGCCTCATCGTGTTCAGCCACCAGGGAGAATTAACCGCGTGTGTGGGGCAGCAGGAGGGGAGGGCGCTTTAGCGATTTTGAGCAACTCTCACACAAAGAACAGCTGCTCCGGTTTGGCTGCCTCGTCCAGCGGCGGCTCACCCGGAGGTCTCGTGATCTCTCGTGCCCCTGACCCTCGAGCGGACAGGACTCTGTGTCTCGGCGGGGGACTCTGTTGGAAACGAGGCTATGTTTGGAAAGCTTTTGGAGGAATGTATGTCTTTTGGATGTTTCGGCTGACCTTAATAAAAGCAGATGAGTCACAGTTATGCTGTTTGGTTAGATCCCAAAGCGCTCGTAGCTGAATAACATTCAGAACGAAACATTATCGCACAATCAGGAGCCTCTAATGTGATGCACGCAGCGAGCAGTCGTTTCAGGCGAAATGCACTCTATTCTCATGCTGTTTTGCTGTGAGTGAAGAGGCTGCAACCTCTCCTATCTCGGCGGCGTCTCAGTGGAATGTCAGGGCAGGTGCCGGGGCTTCCGTGAGACACGTGATGCCGGGCTTGTTTACACAATTTGTGACTAGGCTACTGCAAGAAAATCAGCCTCACCTGAGATGTTGCATCAGCTAATGGGGAAAGATCACTTTAAGTTGGGTAGGTTCTGCTGGGGGAGATGAGGTGGGCATTGCGCCACCTAGTTTTTCTCAAGTCAAGAAATAATTGTACTTTCCCTAACGATTGCAATTTCAATTTATCCACATGCAAATGCTGCGGACCAGAAACACAAGCTCATATGAAGTTATTGAACTCTGACCAGCGAATTTCTAGCACATGAATTTGTTTGACCCCATGGGGTGACCTTTGAGCTGAATTAAAATAACACACTTTTGTAGCATTGCAGGAAACTAGAGTCGATTGTATATTTTTACATTTAATTTTTTTTCTTGTTTGTTATATGCTAAATTTATGTTTTAATAAAGATGCCACAGAGCATGCCATCATATCATGACCACTGCAATTCATTTGCATTTTTTTAGAATTCAGCAGGGGAATACAGAATCATAGAGAAATATAAACCATACAAGATATTAACTAGATATATATATAATATATATAAAACAAAAATCAGTCTACTGTTGCATCAGATATCTTTTTCAGCAGTAGAGACAGCTTTATGATTGTTCTTTATAGAGATTAAAGAATCATGAAAGATCTTTACATCAGTTAAAATAAAAGTGTATTTATGTATTTTCGCTGTTCAGAACATTTGTAACACTATTTATGCCACAAAGCTAAATGTTTAGAAATAACATAACTCACATAACTCAATCTTGCAACAAACAGAAATAAGTCAGTTAATTGTATGGTGCTTTAGGTGTCTCAGTAAAATCCTAAATACATAATTCTTCTCAGGTAAAATAAAAAGCATACTAGCTTACACTTACAAATTGTTTCTATGTTTTTGAACACTTTTTGAATTTCGCGGTTTGAGTAAATCCACGTGGGGTTCAGAGTACAATTTTTATCCACATTATTTTCACACTTGTATAGTACAAATATATCGCTTTGTTTCATATTTACAGTGTATACGTTTTTCGTTATTTAGCTCAAAAGAAAGGAAGTGAAATGTGACAACATGCCCCGTAGGTGGGGTACATTGTAACATCCGAGGGGCACGTTGTAACACGACCATATGACAGCTTAAAATGTTATCTGATCGAATTAAAAAATATACACAACAAACTAAAATATTTTGTCAATAAAATACATGTATTTTTTTTAATAAATACATTTTTATAAATAAAAATAATCTAATTTTGGAGTTTGACAATGAACACATCACAACAATGCTTTGAACGGCCCTGATCGCAACACACAGCTGTACAGTAGTTCTAAACAATGTGGACAAACAGATGAAACACATTTAGACATTCAGAAAAACACTTAATTTTGAGATTAAAATAATAGCAGATTTGTCTAATTTTAAATAAATACTAAAAACTGAAATTAAAATTTTACTTCAGCCAGAAGTGTACTTTTACTATGGTGAAAAAATATTCAGCGATATATTTTAAAAGGCTTTTGAAAATTTGGCGCACTTTTTTTCTCTGCATAGTGTTGCTATGGCATCTAGTAAATACGGTAAATTTGGTTATGCTAGCATGTGTGGAAATATGTAAACCACGTGTGTTACAATTAACCCCGCCTTAGTTTGTGCCCCTCTACCCTATATGCAAGCACAAATAACCCAAAAGACATTTTTGCTTTTGGCATTTAGGTTCAGAACTCGCGAATCTACGTTATTTTCTTAAATGAATCACTCTGTTAAGTCGGTTTGTTCTCTTCAGTGAACTGAAATGAACGGTCTGAATCGGTTCGCGATGATTCGAACAGCTCACTGACTCACGCACGGAGTCGTTTGGAGCGATTTTCTCACAGTACAATAACAGGATATTTTTCAGCAAAGACAACAAAAAGAGCTGGATGAAGTTGCTATTTACCTATAATCAATTGGAACAAAACATTGAAAGGCATCCTACCGTTTGACAGCGATGAAGGAAGTGTTTGTTTACTTCAACACGTGCAGCATTTTGAACGAGTCAGGTCAAGATATTTTCCGACAGATGGTCAATAGCAGTACTAACATTACACTATAAAGCACTTAAAATGCCCTTGCCATTACAGGGCATGATATACAGCTATTGTTTAAAGTAAATATAGCAGATTAATAATTGGGTATACCATCAGATAGCGTCAATGACCATATACCATGACGTCATGCTGCGTTGCGTCACCTGACAGAACTGGCGTCATCGTAAGTAAACAGTTTTTCCTCAAAACACTGATGTGAGTTTTGCACTTTCCAGTGGCTTTATGAGCATATGTGTTTGTTTACAGTATAAGGCTTTGATGTGCAGTTTTCTTTATTGTGTTGGTTAATGTATTGAAACATCATTGTGATGGATCATATGGGAGGACTGGCTGATGGATTGATTTATTAGTTTATTTATTTAACCATTAGCTTTTCGTTCAAGTCGAACAATAGCTATAATCAATGAAATACGGCTTGATTTGTCTGTGATACTGAGGAAGAGGTTTTGATGGGACAAAAATGTTAATACGCTATTAGTGCAAAATCTGTTTTCCTAGAGGAAAAAAGGCTGTACAATTTACAAGTATATGTGTTGAACTTTAATTATGTCAACTTTTAGAAGTACACTCTTAAAAATAAAGGTGCTTTACGATGCCATAGAAGAACCTTTTTTGTCTAAATGGTTCCATAAAGAACCCTAAACATCTAAAGAACCTTTCTGTTTCACAAAAGGTTCTTTGTGGTGAAAGAAGGTTCTTCAGATTCTAAAAAGGTATGAAAGAGATGGGTCTTTAAAGAACCTTTGACTAAATGGTTCTTCGTGGAACCAAAAATGGTTCCTCTATGGCATCGCTTGAAGAACCTTTTAAAGCACCTTTATTTTTAAGAGTATACAGATGGCCTCAAAGCTAATAGAAATAAACTAAACTTGCATCACAAATCTGTGTTGTGTATCAAAAATGCAATGATTGAACTATAGTTGGCTGTTTTACATATCAGTCAGACATGCAACAGGACAAGTGTCTTGTCTAATTAGTTTTTCATCATTTTCTCTGTATGTTAATGTTTTTTTGTTTTCCGTTTTTGCTTTTTTTTTTTAATTGTTGGGTGTGTTTATGCTTCTCTGGATTGGTTTATTAAACTGAATCCTTTAAATAAATGTAAATGCTGCCATCTGACCCTTGGTGTGCATCAAAGAAGTGGATGAGACCCCTGAGAAGTTGGGTCTTAGTCTGCTTTTAAATGAACCAAATTAACCTAAATTAACTCTGGTGCGTTTTGACTGATATATGAACACAACACAGACCAAATACATCTAAAAGACCCAAATACAGGATGTTATGCGACCCTAAAAATGACAAAATGCTTAAAATGTCTGAAAATGCAGATCTTGTGTTCAATGGAAGAATTGTTTGAATTTTAGTAGCTCTTCATGAGCTTTATGTCTTCATGTCTTTAGGCTTGGTGTTAAAATGGTTGCTTTGAATTCCCCAAAAGTCCCCCCAAAAAAGCCCCAAAAGTCCATGTTTGAGAGCGACAGTGGTAATAGCAGCGGCAATCCCCCTGTCACTCAAGTGGCCACGCCCTTAATTATGCTGAACTTTAAGGCTTAATATAACTTAAACCGATGAGTTATAAAAAAATTCACCCCCCTCACAGTTGACATGAAGGGCAAAACTAGCTATCTAGACCAAAACCGTTTTTTGAACCAGGCTGTAAACATACTTTTTTCTGCTGTAAAGTTGGGCATTTTAACATGGAGTGTCAATGGGATTGACTCCCTTTTGCAGCCAGCCTCAAGCGGACAGTCGATGAATTGCAGTTTCAGTCACTTCCGTGTTGGTTTCACGTGGGAGACCGGAAGGTTGCCCCTTGGGTGAAACTCATTAGAAACCAATAACCAATATTCTAATCTGAAGTACGTATAATGTAATATCAAGAATTGTTTTTTGAATCTCCATATAAAGTGCAAATTAGTTCTCGAAACGAAGAGGGCTCTTTTCTGAACTTACGGTGCACCAGCAAGACATTATTTTAAAGAGTGTGTCTGCGTAGGTAGTGCAGAGAAGGATAAACTACTAGCACATTTTAATTTGTGCTGCATCAGTGTCGTCCCCAGGCTAATGTATTTGACATCGTTCCAGCTTAAACGAGCGTACTGTAAACCAGATCCCTCTGGAAGCATTTTATCTTAAGGAGAGGGACAGCGATCTGACAGCATTCTGAAGAGATATACGAATGATTTTGGATTGGCAGGTGTCAGAGACCGATACGATTCCAAAGTCTCCCGGCGTTCCAGCACATTCACATTCCCTCTTACACCTCATTTAGCGCCTGTCACTCACTCATCCGAAAAGCACACACACAAACACAGATATGCACAGATGCACTCGCATGAAGTGCTGCCTTTGAGGAAGACAATCGTTTTTATGACCGATATGTAGGGGATGATGTGCAGTCAACCGGTCATTATTGCGAAATAAACCCTGACGGGGTAATCTGTGTTTTGTGTCCTCCTGAAAAGGTTTATTTTGCTATAATGATCACCTAACATGACTGACTTCATGACTGCTCATCCAATACAATTCATACTCATTATAAACAGCATTTTCACTTGTAGACTCCACTTTATAGTTCACCTATAGATTTTCTTCTTGTTCGGCGTGCTAGGAAAGCCAGTCATCCTCACCAGCGTATAATCAGACTCTCTCCTCTGGAAGATGAATTATATCTGTGATTTGTTGTCACTTTTTGAATTATTGGTTGCCCTCTTGCCTCTTGGTGTGTTGTTTGTATGCATCACTATCTGTAGTGGGTTAGACATAATAGGATATTCTGATTCTATCTCGATATTTCCCCTCATCCTTCTTTACTGGTCTTTATTGCTGCGGACGCAGCAGTAGATGGCACACAGTGTTAGAGGAAATAGAGAGAAAGAGACAGAGGCACAGCACTGGAGAAAGGTGTTTACTTGTTAGCAGTTGCCTCCAGCAATTGCAACCCTATACTGCTCTTTTAAAGATTAAAGGGAGCTCACAAGAATGAATTGCCCCCGCTGATAGTGTTGTTCATAGCGCGTGTTGTCTGAGTTGTTTTAGTGCTTGACTTACTGATGGAATTATGCAAATCAGGTAACAGGGCAAATATGGTCAAAATTAGCGTTTAATGCAATTTGTATGATTTTGAATGGTTTTTTTGGAGGATGCAAAGTAGTGCAATCTGGCATGCTTTTGAAATAGGGCTTTCTCGATTTCCTGTTTTAACTTGAGTACTCGATTTAAAAAAAATCTTTGACTGCAATTTGACTTGACTTGCCCATGTTGAGTAGTCGTCAAAATACCGGAAGTGGTGCATTCTGCGGATGCGAATTTACATGTGTGGAGCGTCTCAAACTCCATCTCTGCATATTGTTGTGAGTTTTGGTTTATTATAATATTCAACTGGTCATCCGGGAGTGTCATCAGATTTGTAAGGTAAATCATTTACGCAAACACAGGAGAATATATTAGTATCTTTCTCAATATGCTAACTGTTCTCATGATTACTCTATTACATGATTACTCATCAGAATAATCGACCGATTACTCAATTAACAAAATAATTGTTGGGGAGAGCTCTACTTAAAAATGCTGAAAATTTTACTATTATTTTTACATTTGATTATGATTTTTAAAATCTATTTAGATTTTTAAGTCGGCTTGTAGTTGGTGTGAATAGTTCATTTTGTAAGTACAATATTTTTATTTTGTTTGTATAATTAAAAATTGCTTTTTTTGCATCACATAATTGCCCACAATGATATACAGTGTTGTGTATAAAAAATACAATTATTGAACTATAGTCAGACATGTAAAAGGAAAAGTGCCTTGTCTAATTAGTTTTTCATCATTTTCTCCATATTTAATTTTTTTTTTTTTTAGTTTTTGCTTCGTTTAAAGTTGCTGGGTGTGTTTATGCTTGTCAGGTTTGGTTCTGTTAAACTGTGCAAATCCTTTGAATAAGTGTGAACGCTGCCGTCTGAACCTTGGTGTGCAACAAGCAAGCGAATGAGACCCCTGAAAAGTTGTGTCTTATCCACTTTAAATAAACCAAATGAATCCAAATGAACTTTGGTGTGTTTTGACAGATTTTTTGAACACAACACATACCAAAGACATCTAAATGAACCAAACACTGGACGTTTTGTCACAAGAAGATACAACCCTGAAAATGACAAAATGCTCAAAATACCACAGAATCTGTTGTTCATTACGGATCAAGCAAGTGTCACAACCGCCATCTCCTTACAGCAGATCTTGTGTGCAATGGAGGAATTGTTTGACTCTTTTATACATTTTATAAGCTCCTCATGAGCTTCATGTCTTTAGGTTTGGTGTTAAAAATGAGTGTGAACCCTAAGCAAACCAGGACTAAATGCATCATTTTCTTTTTTTGTCCGGACCAAATGAACCAAGAGAACCAAACTGCAAGTGTAAGCACAGCCCTTAATTAAATCTTCTTCTTTTTCTCTCTCTCCTGTTTTTATTTTAGTTGCAATCTGTAACTTTTGGTGCTTTTTGGCACTAGTGGTTAATAAATACAACTGCATGCGTCGTGCAGAAGAAGGCAAAAAAAAAGGCTTAAAGGGATAGTTCACCCAAAAATGAAAATTTGATGTTTATCTGCTCACCCCCAGGGCCCCAGAGATGGACGTGGCTGTGTATCAAAGGTAAAAAATGATATAAATACTGTTCAGTTTCTCACAAAAAACGATCATTTCATGTCTTAGGACATCAATGTATCGTCACGAGCTGCAGGTTGAAATTTGGATTTGGTTGTGCATGTTTTTGTTTACCTTTAAAGATTTGGTTCCCATCTACTGCCATTATATGGCTGGCAGACTGCACCGTTTTTTGTTAAAAATCTTCGTTTGTGTTCTGCTGAGGAAACAAAGTCACCTACATGTTGGATGCCCTGGGGGTAAGCAGATAAACATCAACTTTTCATTTTTGGGTGAACTATCCCTTTAAAAGCAGGTTTTAAGCAAAATGCACTTAACCCCCCCCCCCCATTTAGAAACAAGACTCAATGTCTTACGTCCTTTTGCATCTAGTAAATGCATCTTAAATTAGGAATTTTTCAATATTTTGACTAGAAACAAAACAAAAATATTAAGTAGGACAAGCCTTTTTTTGCACTGTGGAGCTACTTCTCTATGTTTATGTCTATGATATGAGTCACGCTGGTACTGGCCTACTCCCACTAAAATAGTCAGAATATAAAAACTTCTTATAGGTGTACCATAGGGATTTAGGATAAGCCAAAAAAACACGGTTTGGAAAATGGATTCATGATGTACTCACTTATTATATACATTTAGTAAATTATGAATTAGGGATGCTCATTTCGGTTAATTTTCTTGACCGACAACCGCTGCTCGTTATCCGAACATTAACCGTTAACTGATAAAATTATAATAATAAATTAGTTTAAAATAAAAATAGAATGCACGAGTATCTGTGATGATACATTAAAAATACAAGCAAATGTTTTATTTTAACGTGCAAACAGCAGCATACAGAGCAACAACAAAAACTGTATTGACATATACTTAAATTATCACGCATCAGCAGCGGTTCTGAGAACAGAGAAAATCTGAATGAAAAAAAAAGAATAATATAAATAGGCCTACACTAAATATGTATAAATTAAATAACTACCTAATTAAGACGACAAAACTAAAACACACTGAATCCTTTTATGCACTTTGAAGAACTGTACCGGTCTTATTCTTCTCGTCGGACATAAAAATATATAGCAGGCCAGCCAATACCTCAGTGTGCCTAGTTTTTAACATGTCCACATGCTGTACGGATAGGCAGGACCGCTGCCTGTTAACTCTTAGATCCGCGAAAAAAAAAACACCATCACAAAAACCCTTTCAATTTGCGGTTCGGGACTTCCATCCACTGTCATATGCGTGTGGAGAAGCGCGTGTTTTACAGCGTTCAGCAATAGCCAATCACAGACATGTATGTTGATTTGATTATCACTGTGGCCAATCAGAGGAGGCTATGTTACAATCCACTCACCAACCAAAGTGCCGGTTTCAGTTTTGCTGATTTCTACACTTTCGCAAACTCTCTTATTAAAACAAAGAAAGTGTTGGCATTATATAAATAAGAGATTAATTGTACAGTGTAAAGGTTATTTTATTACTTTTTAATAACTTTATGAGATTGCGATGAACTACTCTAGGATGAGTGATAGCTTTCCAGTGATTGTAACGGGAGCGCCTATTGCGCACTTTCTAGAGTCTAGACTATAATTCATTCAGAATTTGAATACATTCACTCATGGATTCACTCTCTGATAACCCAATAACGCCACTTGCCATTGAGTTGCATATACTACATCTGTTTACTAAGTAAAGGTGAAGCTAAATATGTCTGTACAGCCACACTGCGCGTGAGTAAACGGATAACTTACAGATAGCATTATTTCTTTCACCATGCAGCAAACGTAAAAAAAAAAGAACAGAAAAAAACCTTTTTATACCGTTTAACTGATAGTAATAATCGGTTAAAATTCTTACTGTCGGTTAACGGTTAAACGGTCAATATGAGCATCCCTATTATGAATGCAAAAAAAGGTTACTGACTGCAACTTTAAATATTTTAGTCTATTATTTGTCATTGCTTGTTTACTATACTAGTGTGTATTAAAGTTTATATTTTGTATTATCATTAACAGACAAAAACTAACAGCACATCAGCGTCTGGTTAAACTGTTTTGCTGTGAATAAGGTTTTTGCGCTGAAGTGGCCTAGTTTAGTGAATTTGCTCCAAGTGACCTCGGAATCAGACTGATCTCTCGTTCGCTGTCTTTTCCGTCGAAAAACACATTCACACACTGACCTCCTCAAAGAGAAGTGCTAATAACTGTAAAAGTCATTCATTATAAGCTGCAGTCCATCAAAGGCTGTGAAAAGAATGAAGGCACTGGACTAGAGCCAATTATGATCCGCCGAGACAAACACACACTGTGGAGATGAAATTGAGAGCAATATTATTTTCTTTGCTAAAAAAGAAAATGTTGAAAATATTCAAAGCCATGTGTATTTTTGATGGTGCCGCTTGCGTCATAAAGTCTTGAGCATTAAACACATTCACACAAAGGCCAATTAGGAAGACAGGATGGGTATTTTTCAGACTCTAAAGATGACAAGCTAAATGGTGTGTCATGATTTAAATGCAGACTCCTGGGGAACAGAGCTTTTAATAATTGCAACATTCTCGTTTTGCCAACGAGAGTACGAATTTGCACCAAAAATCATTTTACAAACCTGCAATGCAAATGAAGTTTAGCCAAGCTGCATCTTTGCCTCCATCAGTCAAGCGCAAGATACATAGGGCTGGGATTATTCACTAGTTTCCTCTGGTAATGAGGTGAGAAATGGAAGTGATTTTAGAATATTAAACTGAAGTTCATGTTAATGTTGTCTATGTAAAAAATGAGGAATCGCATCACTCCGATGTGCAAATTTGATGTTGAGTATTGCCGTCTCTCGCTGAAGCCTATAAATGCTGTTTTTATTTGATCACAGATAATTGGTTTCACGTTGAAACTCTTCACTCGAGATCCGTTTTCATTCCTCTCTTGAGCACAAAGAATATCAGTGACAAAATTACAGGAATTGCTTATCAAGTAAGTGCCAGTACAGTGAATACAGGACAGTTAGATTTGTTATGCATCGTTGCCCACTAAAGAAGTCTTTATTTAGGCCTGGAGCGTCTTGGGGTTACTCGACTTGCTCAAGGACAAAACGGCAATATGTTTTATGGTGCATTAAACTGTTAATGACTTGACAATAGCATCACGTATGAGATAGGAAGACATTTATTTACCCTGTCCATATCTAGTACAACAGTTTAGTGTCATTTCAAAGGGTTAGTTCACCATAAAATAAAATTCTGTTATCGTTTACTTGCCCTTATGACATTTCAAATCTGTAGAACTTAAAGGAGTAGTTCACTTCCAGAATAAAAATGTACATATAATGTACTCACCCCCTTGTCATCCAAGCTGTTCATTCTTTATTTCTCCAGTTATAAAGAAATTATGATTTTTAAGGAAAACATTTTAGGATTTCTCTCCATATAATGAATATCTATAGTAGTTTAAATGCTCTAAACAGTCCCAGCCAAAGAAGAAGGGTCTTATCTAGCGAAACGATCATTTTTTTTTTTTTTTATTACAATTTTTATACTATTTAACCGCAAACGCATGTCTTGGTCTAGCTTTGTGTGAACTGTGTATATTCCTATGTATGACAGTTAGGGTATGTCAAAAAAAACTCCCATCTCATTCTCACATCGCTGTTTTACCTTTTTTTGTAAAGGGCGTTTGACCTTTTTTGCATGTTCACTTTGTAAACACTGGGTTGGTACTTCTACAGCGATGTAGAGCGATTTAGAAGTTGAAGGAGAAGTGGAATGGGAGTTTTTTGACATACCCTAACTGTCATAAACAGGAATACACACAGTTTACGCAGAGCTAGACCAAGACGAGCATTTGCGGTTAAATAGTATACAAATTGTAATTTATTTGAGAAAATAACCAGTCGTTTTGTTTGGTAAGACCCATCTTTCTCAGCTGGGATCATTTGGAGCCTTTTGAAGCTGCATTTTGGAAGTTCAAACTCTGGGACACCATCGATATCCATTATATGGAGAGAAATCGTGAAATGTTTTCCTCAAAAATCATAATTTCTTTACGACTGAAGAAAGAAAGACATAAACATCTTCAATGACCAGGGGGTGAGTACATTGTCTGTAAATGTTTGTTCTGGAAGTGAACTGCTCCTTTATTATCTTTTATGCAACACACACACACAAGAGATATTTAGCATAAGTTCATATTGCATATAATAAAAGTTGCTGATTTGGAATCGCCTTGCTCCATAAATGACTATAAAGTACTATGAACGTATATAATTATTTATTCATCATTTCCCCTAAATCCTCAATGCTGTTCTGCATTTGTGTTTAAAAAAAAAAAACAATTTAAAGATGATGTATGTAATTTATGTCCTACTAGCATTGAATTGCACTTTGTTTGAGGGTCTTGACTGGGTCAGACAACACCATTCAACCAGTAGTACGAGTTTGGGAAATTGCAACTCATTGCCTGAAGACAGCATTTTTGTATAAAAGAAATTACGCACAAATGCAGAAATTACACATTTTAGCTCTATGTCGTTTTCACTGAAAATTACTCTTCATGGTAGCTCTCAAATCTCATTCACTCTTCCACAAATTCAGACTTGGTGTGTCATATTTTGGTACGGATACGTGCAAGAACCAGTGTAGTTTGGCATTAAGTCAAACATGGTGTGAAATATCTTGATGTGCCAAGTTTGAATATGGGTTTAAAACGAAGCTACTTTGAAGTCATTTAGAAAGTTTGACTTCCAAAAGTGCATTCTTATCTCAAAATGTTCAGTTTAACCCACAGTTTGTTGCTAGTTCAGCAGGCATCCATTTGACCACCTTTGCATGTTCACTTTGTAAACACTGGGTCGGTGCTTCTGCAGCGATGTAGGACGATTTTGAAGTTGGTGGAGAAAATGAGATGCGAGTTTTTTGACATACCCTAACTGTCATAAACAGGAATACACACAGTGCACGCAGATCTAGACCAAGACGAGCATTTGCAGTTAAATAGTATATAAATTGTAATTTATTTTAGAAAATAACCAGTTGTTTCACTAGGTAAGAACCTTCTTCCTTGGCTGGTATCATTTAGAGCCCTTTAAAGATAAACTTAAACTGCATTGAAATGAAAAAAAAAAAATGCACACAAATGCAGAAATTACACACTTCACCTCTGTGCCATTTTCACTGAAAATTACTCTTCGTGGTGCTCTCAAATCTCATTCACACTTCCACAGATTCAGACTTGGCATGCCATATTTGGTACGGATACATGCAAGAACCAGTGTAGTTTAGCGTCAAGTCAAACATAGTGCAAAATATCTTGATGTGCCAAGTTTGATTATAGTCATACGGGTATAAAACGAATTCAGGGTCAGTGCAAACTTCTCATAGCTACTTTGAAGTCATTTAGAAAGTTTGACTTCCAAAAGCGCATTCTTATCTCAAAACGTTCAGTTTAACCCACAGTTTGTTGCCAGTTCAGCAGGCATCCTGCTTCCCATCTGAGTCAGAAAAAGCAAGGCAGCTGCTACAATGGGAGGAGAACGTCACCACTTGCTTAAATTGCCACCTTTGCAGCATTTGACAAAGTGTTCGCTCGCTCATTCCTCTGAAGAATCATCAAAGTGCTCGAGAAAGAAGTGAGCTGTCCCCCAAAGCGTATCTGTCTCTCTTTCTCGGCTCTGTCCTTCATGTGTTTAATGATCACCTCGCCGCTGCATGTGTCGGCATGAGCGAAATCCACAGGACGTTAATGCGGCCCACACGTGTCAGCGCTGACAGAAGCGACGCTCAGCCGCTCGACAGTTTCTCCAAATCAAATCTTCTTCCCCCTCCAGAGTTGCTGAAGTGTGCCACTTGTAAAGTTAATTAATTTGATGGTTAATTATATAACTCATTTATTTAAGTGAGAGCTCGGGTGACATTAGTCTTGTGGAAATATAGAACATGCTGTAATTGTGGAGAGAATTTGCTTTTAAAGAGCTTTTTAATTCGGGCCCCGGGGCCATGGACTGGATGGGGGCCCAGTGTGGCCCTTTCTGCATTCAGATCTGTCTCTGCCACCATTTTCTCCATCAGATAGCGAGAGAAAGGGTGAAATATCAGTATCAAGTGTATGTCCTTATTAAAAGTTCACTGCATTTCTTCTACCACATAAGATCATAAAGATCTTGTGAAGTATGTCATCACGCTCTAAATAGTGAATCGCGCTATACTGAGATAACAAGCTACAGTCTCTTTCTATTATAAGGCTGACACTGATCTCATATCAGGGAGAAAGTATGAGTGGTAACCGGAGTCTTCACGGGATAGTCCAACCAGAAATCGATTTTACGTTTACAGCACAAAGAACCTCTAATATTTACATTTAGGGTCACAGTCTTCTCTCACTGTTTATGCAGTATTTACAATATCATACTGGAAAATAACACTTTAAAAAAGGACACAAAAAAATCACTATTAACTAGGCCTGGGTATTGACACAAATGTGACCACAAAGTCTTAAGTAGCACGGATATATTTGTAGCAATAGCCAAAAATACATTGTATGGGTCAAAATTACTGATTAAATCATTAGGATACTAAGTAAAGATCCATTAAGATATTTAGTAAATTTCCTACCGTAAATATATCAAAACATACTTTTCTATTAGTAATATGCCTTTCGAAGAACATTTGGACAACTTTAAAGGCTGTTTACTCAATATTTAGATTTTTTTTCACCCTCAGATTCCAGATTTTCAAATACTTGTATATCGGCCATATATGTGACCCTGGACCACAAAACCAGTCATAAGGTTAAATTTGACAAAACTGAGATGTATGCATCATATGAAAGCTCAATAAATAAGCTTTCTATTGATGTATGGTTTGTTAGGATAGGACAATATTTGGCCAAGATACATCTATTGGAAAATCTGGAATCTGAGGGTTCAAAAAAATCAAAATACTGAGAAAATCACCTTTAAATTTGTCCAAATTAAGTTCTTAACATTGCATATTACTAATCAAAAATTGCATTTTGATATGTTTACAGTAGGAATTTTACGAAAATTCTTCATGGAACATGATCTTTACTTAATTTCCTAATGATTTTTGGCATAAAAGAAAAATCAATAATTTTGACCCATACAATGTATTTTTGGCTATTGCTACAAATATACCCCAGCGACTTAAGACTGGTTTTGTGGTCCAGGGTCACATATTATCCTGTTCTAGCAAACCATACATCAGATGATGCATAAATCTTCAATTTCAAATCGACCCTTATGACTGGTTTTGTGGACCTGCTTCACAGTTTGATTCTATTTCTAGTCACAAGCTTATGATTCGATTCAATTCTGATTTAATTGAATTTAAATCAGGTATAGTACATAGCAAAAGTCTTATTCAAAGGATAAAAAATCAACTAATGCTGATATACAAATATACATGAGAGTCAGCTGGTAATACATTATAATATTAGAGGTTAAAATGAACTGAACCTTTATACAAATATTAAGTATACAATTACACAATTATATTTCTACTCTAGTTCATAAATGGTGACTGTTTTAAAAACTTGACAAATGTATTCAAACATAAATTAAATATTTAATTTATTTAATTTAATATTTAAAAACAGTAAAAATTATATGCTGCATATATTTAGCAAAATGCTCCTCTCTAGAAATGATTTTTTTCAAGTTTATAGTCACGAATGTGTTTTTTCTGAGGTGTGACGTTATGTGACATATTATTTACAAACTGTTATATTGTCGTCTTTCCATGGCTGAAACACTGAGTTGAGCGATAACATAAGACAGGATATGGATTTTGGTAAGGTGTACCTTTTTTTTTTTTTTTTTTTTTGTTTAACATAAATTCAGATGTTCATGCAAGCTTATTTTGTTATTTTAAGTGTAGGAGATGATCAGTTTACACGCTACAGCGATCTGTCACTCCACAGTAAATTATTTATTGTTTGAATAAAATGGACAGAATTTGAAATCTAAGACTTTGTTTGATATCAAAAGTAACAAAGCACAAAGCTTATTGCAATTTATTGGATGGGAATAGTGAATAGAGTTTTTTCAAGATGCGTCATCAGTCGGCCATATTGGTGGCATTGGACATAAACAATGCCACTGAACCAAACTAAACTTGCAAAACTGATTATTGCTGCTGAAAATGGCCAATTATTGTCATGTTTTAGGCTGTATTAATCGGTTGGACCGGGAAAAACATTTGGGCCTGGTTTCACAGACAGGGTTTAGACTAAAACAGGATTAGGCCATAGTTCAATTGGGACGTTTAAGTCATTTTTATAAATGTGCCTTATTGGTGTGCATCTTGTGACAAACCAAAGGCACTGATATGTTTTAAGATCAGTCAGTGCAAGTTTATTTCGGATGAAACAGTTTAGACTTACATTTTAGTCTGGGATTAGGCTTAAGTCTTTAAAACTGGATTCTGGTTGACCAAATTTAACCAGGATTTCCAGGGCAAGAATCTTGACAACTTTCGAGTTTGTTCTTATTTTCGGTCAGGTAGGTGAAATATTAGGCTAATATCTTTATTAATGTTGACCATATGTATCTTTACCACCTATTAAACTTTAGTTTGTCAAAATATTGCACACTTTCCTGCTTACTAAGTCCTTCTCTATATGATTTAGCATGTTCTACACATTTTTTTCCATGGCTTAGACAGCATAAATTAGGAGAACAATGTATTCAGTAGTGGATTACTTGTGCAAACCCTCTATAGTGTTCCCTAATTTAAAGTGTTACCAATTTCGTCAATGGCTTTTTCAGCATAATGCTCAGTAAAGTTTTGACTATACAGTATGACTGTGATCGTATCAATTTAAATAAAGGTTGACATGAATGATAATATTCGAACGCCATTGTTAGTTCCTTCAATACAGGATTTCACTGTTGCTGTGAGGTTGGTGCCAACTCTATGATTTCTTATGACATAAATATTATATGACTGTATTGTAAGATTGAATTTTTTAAATATGGAATGAATATTATTATTCATCGAAAAACTGAACAGTGTTCATTTTACTAACATATGTTGGTGAAATAATTGTATCCATTTCAAATAATTTACATTTAAATGGTACAATCTAGACTTTCGCTTTAAACACATTTAAAGAATTAGTACCAAAGGCAAATGAAAATCACTGAACGATATTACTCTTCCGTAATATTAATAAATATTTAAGCAGTGATATCATTACTGTGATATGTTCTTATTTGAGATAAAGTGCGCTTATATGGAGTATTACAAATGGCTTCAGGCGCTCTAATGGTTGTATATATTTAAGGGAACAGTTTCTGCAGGCATGCGCATATGTTTTTCAAAACCAAGCACGGCAGGTAGATTTGTAATTTCTGACTTTTTAGGAAAAAAATTTATTATTGTCTCCGGTCTCCCCTACTCCTCAGCTAATCGCCTGTCATGATTTAAGAGTTTGAAATGAAGAACATAAATATACACGTAGATGTGAATGCTTGACCAGCGCATTGCTAGTGTGCAACCCTGTTGAAAACACTTAAAACATGGCCTTGCATTGGCAGTAACAAACAGACTTACCTTCAGGTGTATTATTAACTGGATGTCTTGTTATTCAGCTACCTCAATATAAACATATTGACATTTAACCAAGTAGCAAAGCAAAATTCTGCTAGAAGTTGACCTGGAAGGGAAAAACACACTGTAAAAAGTGAACATTTGGGTCAACTTAAAAAAATTACTTCAATTTGTCACATCTAAAAATGCTAAGTTTTTCAACTTAATTTATCACATTTTATCAACTTAATTTTTCTAGGTCAGTCACACTTACATAATTTTAGTTCAATCCTAACATTTACAATACACTAACTTAATGCAACTGCATAAGTGAACAGTTGGATCAACTTAATTTTTTTAGTTACCAATTTAAGTAATTTAAGTTGATCCATCTGTTTTTTTTTTTTTTTACGTAATTACATTTTATCAACTTAATTTTCAATGCAACGGCATTCTTAACTTAATTCAACTTAAATACAATTTCTCTTTGATCCTGAAACTGAAATATTTAATTAGATGTGAAGTCAAGATATATTTCTAAGAATTTAAGTTGAAAGAATGTACAATTCTAAGTTACAGTTTGGAAAGCAGAAAGTCACGTTAAATAAACTCAAATATTTATAGTAATCCAACTTACAGCCAAGTTCACTTTTTACAGTGCAGGCTATGGGAGAATAAGGTTGTTTAATGTATCATCTGCTGTAGTTTGGCTATGCGAAGAATGCAACCTATTTGCATTGCATTATGAATTGAATTCTGATGCATTTTGCCTTGCAAAACATGCTTTGTTCTCTGTTTCAGGCCTAATGTTCAGGCAAGATGTTGTTTAAGAAAGTTTCACAGCATTGCACGTCTGAACCTAACACTCTTGTGTGGTTTAGTGAGTGAAATATATATGAGGACATATAAGATCGATATAAACATCCGCATTCACACAGACAGCTTGTTTCCAGCAGTTCAGAACAGAGGTTTGAGCGAAGAAAACGGGAGTTTCTACAGGTGGTTAAAACCAGAAAGCAGCGGTGATAGGAATGGAAAACCACATGGCTCTCCAGGGATGAAGACAAAGCAAAGATTTTGTGACAGATCCCTTTAGAGCAGGGTTTCCAAAGCCAGTTCACTGAGACTTCCTCACATAATTCCAAACAAGTGGTTTAGAGTGTACTAGGTCTCACATCTCCTAAAACACCAGAGAGAGAAAGAGAGAGGCAGACAGATGGAGAAAGGGAATATAAGGTGGAATTGATTTTATATATTTAGCATCGTATTGTGTGGCATTGCTGTGAAGTCTGCGTTCATGAACAGAGAGAATAGCGCCAGACTCCAACAAATAACTTCAAATAACCAGTTGTATTTGTTAAGTTATGCGGTATATTACTCGTGAACTGTCAGATGCGGTAAACACCGCTGTTTGGAGTGTAATTTCGCACTTGACATAAAGATTAGACTGTATTTGTGTGCAAACAGAACATATTTCTCTTTTGTAACAGAACGTATTTCTCTTTTGTACTACCTTAGACCGGGGTATTTGACTGAATGGAGGAATTGTGTGAATCTAAAAAACATTACAAGGTCAATTTAACACAAAACTCAAATGAAATATAAAAATCAATCAGTAATAATGTCTAAATTGTGACATTATTTTCATGATTTTCAACACTCTCCTTGCAATTTCCCCTTATTGTAATGCTACAAAAAAACAAAAAACAACTAATTAATGAAATATTAATTACTGAGTGTCAGGACATTGTACTATAATTTGTTTTTAGTTCTCATTATTCTCATTATAATGACAATTTCAATTACTGTAATATTGATAAAAATGTAAAAAAAGGAAAAGTTGTAGTATAACATGTTTGTTCAAATTAAATCAGGATAAATTATATTTAATACATTTATTATTTTTATGAAACATTATTGGTCATTCTCCCACTCACTGTGTAGTGTCTAATATTTTTTTTTATGTTAACAAGAATTAGTTTTTTCAAGCTTATTTGTCATAATATTAATGCACTTAATGTACTCTTTGTCAACCCCAAAATCAAAATTAATCAGTAATAAATAAAATAAAAAAGAGAAAATAAAATAATAATAATAAAAAGAAAAGAAATCTATTTTTAGACGGTTTGTCAAAATTGTGACTGATTATTTTAATGATTTTCAACTCCAATTTCCCCTTACTATAAAAAAACTATATAAAAATATTATAGTACAATATTTTTATTAAAATTAAATCAGGATAAATTTTATTCATTAAATGTGTTATTTTTATGAAACATTGTTGGTCATCCTCCCACTTACTATGAAGTGTCTATTATTTTCTTTTATGTTAACGAGAATTTGTTTTTTCCAAGGTTATTTGTCATAATATTAATGCACTTAATGTAGTCCTTACCCCAAAATAAAAATTAATCAGTAATGAATAAAATAAAAATGTATGCTTGAAGAAAAGAAGTCTAACGTTTGTCAAAATTATAAAAAAAAACAGACAAAAAACTGTGTATATGTATATATATATATATATAAATATAAATATAAATTATTGTCGTACGATATTGTTTTATTAAAATTAAATCATGATAAATTATATTTAATAAATGTATACGTTTTTTTAATGGTGCATTACTGGTTGTTTTTCCACTCACTGTGAAGTGTCTTTTTTGTTAACATTAGTTTTTTAAGTTTATTTATCATAATAATGTACTAAATGTATTATATACAATTGTATATGTCAATTGTGATATATTCTTAATTAAAAATGTTTACATTGTGACATTTGATTTTTATTGTAAATAAAAAGTTATATGTTTTCTTTTATTTTTATTGTAAATAAAAAGCAATAAAATTACAGTTTTTGTTTTATAAAGTAAATCATAATAATTTATATTTAATGTAATCCATTTTTTTCAATTATGGGAGAACTATGGGACTATTGGATGATTAGGACGATTGGACGATTTTATATATATATATATATATATATATATATATATATATATATATATATATATATATATATATAAGGTAATATAATAAATCTAGTGGAAAATATCTTAATGCAACAAATATGTTACTACTTATTTCTTTTGGATTTCGATTAAAATATGACGTGGACATTTTCTTGACACCTTTTTTTCACTCAATGATCACACCGCTTTCCAGAGCCCCTCTACTGTGTTTTAAGTAGTCATTAACCAATAGCCGCGGTCAGGGGTCCTCTTTAGACCAGTGATGTTCTCTAATGATGAGAACGAGGCCCGCAGTAGAAATCGATAAAGGCTTCGTCTCTTGTGAATGAGCAGCACAACAGCAGACCTCCCTGCCATCCACTATCCCCCGTCTCGACTGCTTAATTGATTGAGCGTTCCTCCGCTTTGCGCTCAGGTCTTGGATTCCTCAAGGCGAGTATTATGTGTCATCTAGCCGAAGGGCCGAGTAGATGGCGGGACGATAGAATAAGATCGATTTGGAATATTCTCTGTCACCAGACGCCATAATAGAACGGATTCTCTGTTCCACGGCCGTCTGGGGTCGCCGGCGTGGCCTTTGGTAACCTCAATCAAGCTGAGAGTTACGTTTCTTCCTTTTCATGTAAACCAGCTCATGGCAGCAATGAAACCTCTTGTCTATCTTGCTTTTTTCTCTCCCCCTGGAGTGTGGACTTTGGTTTTCTATAAGGTGCAAATTAATTATCATATCAAACAGTCTTCAGAAATGTATTTGTGTCAGCGTGGATGGAGAGTTTTGCATGAGAAAGAGCCGTCGCTTTGAATGTGCGCTGGATACATATGGTTATTTGAGGGGTTGGTGAGTTTGATAGGCTTTTGTTCTTCAAGAACAAAGTGAAAGGCCCCGGCGAAAAGCAATCCTCTTTAGTTCCTGAATGATATTAGAGCGCTGAGGATAATTGGGTGATATTTTTAGTGGTGGCCCCGGCGTTCAAGCTGTTTTTTGCTGTCGTCTTAGCGAGAGGCTCTCCCTGGCCATTGTCAACTTAAATGGAACGTCGATAAGTTGTAGTTTTGAGCCCACCGTGAAAATGAGCTTAGCGGCAGCACGGTAAACACAAATCTGAAATTTGCTGAAGAGACTGATTGTTGCCAGTCTTCAATCAAATGCTAATGCTCTCTTGTGCTCACTTTCCTCTTTTCCCTCTTTACTACACTGCAATGTTTTGGGACTGTCAGCTGCATTTTAAACATGGCTGCAAAACCCCCC
>NC_133372.1:7148373-7176229 GCF_049309525.1 Garra rufa | reverse complement strand
CTGTATAAAAGCTCTCTAAATAAATGATGATAGATAATCCAGATATACAGAGCAAATGGAAAAGTGCCGTCAGCATCACCTGTCTATCACACACACACACACACACACACACACACACACACACACACACACACACACACACACACACACACACACACTTATTTACTCTCGAAGAGTGCCAGGCTACTTAATCCAGAGTAATATTCCCCCCCTTAATCACATTCATAAATTGGTAATGATATTCATGCACTTGTGTGATATATGGCAAATTATAATGTCAGCGTGTCTTAGCCGTGCCGCCGTCATTTGAATATGGGCTCTATTGCTTTAATAAATCGTGGTGGGTGGGATATGGCAGTCATTAGGTTGAATGACACTACAGAGTCGTGTAAAAAAGTGCATTCAGCTCTCATGTGCATCACGTTGTTAATCATAATACGACTATTGGGGCCATCATGATTCTCGAGTGCGATAGAGGGAAGTGCGTGGAAGAAGCAGGCTTATATTGTGCAGTATTTTAGGTTGATGTTGGTTTTTTTGTTAAAAAAATAATTTTTATTTTAATAAATGCATAAAATATTCAATAAAGATGCATTAAATTGATTAAAAATGCAAAACTTCTGTAGTATTTATTTTGTTCTGTTCATCAAACAAAATAAAATAAAATAATAATAGTATAACAGTTTTGATAATAATCAAATGTTTCTTGTGCAGCAAATCAGCATATTAGAATGATTTCTGAAGGATCATGCGACACTGAAGACTGGGATAATGATGCTGAAAAGTCAACTTTACTTTACTATCACAGAAATTACATAAAAAAATAATATATATATATATATATATATATATATATATATATATATATATATATATATATATATATATGCTCATTATTTATGCTCATCAAGGCAGCATTTATTTGATTAAAATAATGTAATATTGTGAAATGTTAATGCAATTTAAAATAGTGGTTTTCTATTTTAATATACTTTCAAATGTAATTTATTCCTGTGATGCAAAGCTGAATTTTCTGCATCATTACTCCAGTTATCAGTGTCACATGATCCTTCAATTAATCCTTTAATTCTTCTTTTTTTTTTAAAAAAACATTAATACTTTTATTCAGTAAGGATGTGTTAAATTGATAAAAAGTGATAGTAAAGACTTATAATGTTAGAAAAGATTTCTTAACTTTTTTATTCATCAAAGAATCCTTAAAAAACATCACAGTTTTCAAAAGAAAATATTAAGCAGCACAACTGTTTCCAACATTGATAATAAAAGTAACAAATGAGTATATTAGAATGATTTCAAAAGGATCGTGTAATGCTGAAAACTGGATTAATGGCTAATAAATTTCAGCTTTACATCACAGAAATAAATAATATTTTGAAATGCAATAAAAAAATGTAATTTTGAATTGCAATAATATTTCATAATATTCCTTTTTTTATGTGTTTTTGGTCAAATAAATGGAACTTTGATAAGCATAAGATACTTAAAAAAAATATTTTGAGCGGCATAAATATATATATAAAATTAAAATTTATTATAATATTTTTTACTGTGTTTAAAAAAAAAAAAATACTAATTCCAAACTTGTGGATGGTAATGTATATTTCATCATATTTAATAAATGAATTTTTGTGTTCCAGGATGGAAAAACAGTCATTTTCAACAATGCTTTATTTTATTTTATTTTATTTTATTTTATTTTTATTTCATAAATTCTTCCTTTGTAATTCCAATTCAGATTATAATGGGGTGCACTATTCACACCCGTCAATGAAATGGGAGCCAGTTATTGAATTCTGAATTCCCCTGAACCCTACTAAACAACAACGTCTGACCCAAATCTGTTACTATTAAAACCAAAGCAAAAGCGTGACAAGCTGAAACCTTGAGCTGAAACCTTACAGACTACATTTCTGTGATTTGCTGCAAATTTGTTGCACTAAACAGGAAGTACAGAGGTTCTTTTTTCCACTTTATTAAAGCTCAGAATATGTTCAGTTCAGCCGAACATGCTTTGTTTGAGGGAATGAAGGACAGATGACAGACAGCTTGTACTTTTACAGAACGGTAGCAGGCTTCCTTCTGCCTTTGATCACACATCTTGCTGTGAGAAAAGCTCTCGAATGCACACAGAAAGGCTTGTTCTCACGACTACACACGCCAAACACTTTCTGTACACGCCAGAGCAAGATTACAGTAAAAATCTAAATTAATAATTCAATTAAATAACACAAACTATAGAATGCTTTCACCTCTTGTTCCATGCGCTTTCCTACTAATGGATAGAGTAGAGAATCACGCCGGAGTTAAGCGACGCTGCCAACCGCCAAAGCGTGTTGTCCAGGTCAACGTGACATTAATTAAAACACAGAGTGTGGGCGGCACCAAGCTCCAGACAAAGAAATAAATAGATATAGTGGTTAAAGAAACAGACTTTTCCATGCCTTGGCATTGCAAACGCAACTTCAGATTTCGTGATGCGAAGTGTGCAGAGACGGAGAAGAGATAAATAACACATGTAAGGGGCGAGGGTGTGCTCTCGAAGGCGTTCTGGGGCTAGAGACAGTGATGTATGCTCGGGCCTCTCATCGGCCCTGCCTCATTACTGGGCGGCCATTTTGTAAATCAACAGATAATTACGGTATACATCATACACTGTTCGCATCGCCGCAATTTACTGGATTTTGTTAGGTCTGTCGCTAAGGGACGGAACGAGATGGAAAATGAAAAACGGCTCTTTCCGAAGCAAATAAACCATTGCTTTAGTATTCATAGCATCTCCAGAGGGCATTTGAGCACAAGAACTATAGCTTGTTTCACGCTTCCTCGCGTGACCTTGAATCTCATGCGACGCTTATCGCGCGTTTCGTAATTTCCCGTCTTGCCTCGTTCGCCGTGCGCGTAAATATACGAAAGGCTTTATTTGTTTTGTTTGTTTGTTGTCTTTCAGGTCATCATTTAGGTTTTAATTCAGGGATGTACGATAAGCAATGTGTTTTAGCTTCTCTCGGTTTGTTTGTGAATTTCAATGAGGTCGCCTTGCCGCCGCCAAAGCCTTTTTGATTGCTTTTCCTGCTTGAGTATCACTCTAATATCATTTGAAATGTCACCACTCATATGTGTTTGTTTCATATGCGTCCCTCCGTCTATTGCATGTAGAAAAGCACAGAAGAGAAAAGACGCGGGAGAAAAGCAGATTACCTAACAAAGGGCAGACTGATTTGAAAGCAGGATATTTCGCTGAGATTCACAGCGGAGGTTTGTCAAACACAAATGCCGTATGCTTATAAAGGCAATTTCATTTTCAAAGGAGATATAATCAGTCTGTATCATTTTGGACACAAAGCGTGAAGAAGAAAACATCTTCAGTTCTGCCTCAGCCTAAAAGCGCTGTGTAATTCGTCACCTTTTGAGTTGACTGAGTGTTTGGGAATTGAGAGCCCCCTAATTTTACGCTCGTGTGTAAAATATTAAGGATGCTGTCGAAGGTCAGAAATTCTCAGAAACTGCGCTTTTCTGTCGAGTTTATGAAAAGTGACAGAATGCCATTCAATCTTGTTGAGTTCCATTAAAGGCCTTGTGTAATAGGAAGCATAGAGTTTGTAATACCTGTTGTAACGGGAAATTGGTGTGACCTGAATTGCAAGATTCAGACTCGAAATAACCATCTTCATGTGCTTTTCTACAGAAAAAAAGTTGTCTATTAAAAAGGCAGTCGTTTCTGAAAAGGTTCCTTTAACTAAAACATGAGACTGGAAAATCTAGTTTAAAGGAATAGTTCACCCAAAAATGAAAATTCTGTCATTAATTAGTCACCCTCATGTCGTTCCAAACTCGTAAGACCTTCGTTCATCTTTGGAACAAAAATTAAGATATTTTTGATGACATCCAAGTGCTTTCTTACTTTTTTCTTTATGCTTTCAGATCCAGAAAGGTAGTAAGGACATTGATAAAATGGTCCATGTGACATCAGTGGTTCAACCGTAATGTTATGAAGCTACGAGGATACTTTTTGTATGCAAAGAAAACAAAAATTACAAGTAATTATTGACAGAATTTAAATTTTTCTGTGAAATATACATTTAAGCTAGTAGTTATGTTTTAGAAAATGATAGCTGGTCTAATCTGGTCATTTGATGGTCCAAGCTGATCCATGATGGTTAACATGTTAACTGGTCAACCACCTAACCAGCTTGCACCAGCTTATTTATAATAATTGTAGACCAGCTGCATTATTCCAAAAAATAAAAAATAAAACAAAAAATCCCCCTATCAATATTAGCATTTAAAAAAATATATATTTTTATAAATAATATTATTTATTGGCTGATAACCTACAGTTGAGGTCAAACGTTTGCATCCCCCTTACAGAATCTGCAAAATTTTAATTATTTTTACCAAAATGCATGTTATTGTTTATTTACTACTGACCTGAAAAGGTTAATTCACATAAAAGATGTTAACATATAGTCCACAAGAGAAAATAGTTGCTGAATTTGTAAAAATGATCCCGTTCAAAAGTTTACACCCCCCTGATACTTAATACTGTGTTGTTACTTGAATGATCCACAGCTGTGTCTTTTTGTTTAGTGATGGTTGTTCATGAGTCCCTTGTTTGTCCTAAATAGTTAAACTGCCCACTGTTCTTCAGAAAAATCCTTCAGGTCCCACAAATTATTTGGTTTTCCAGCATGTGTATTTAAACCCTTTCCAATAATGACTGTATGATTTTGAGATCTGTCTTTTCACACTGAGGACAACTGAGGGACTCATATGCAACTATTACAGAAGGTTCAAACACTCACTGATGCTCCAGAAGGAAAACCCATGCATTAAGAGATGGGGTGAAAACCTTTGAACAGAATGGAGATGTGTACATTTTTCTTGGTTTGCCTAAATATGTTTTTTTTTTTCATTTAGTACTGCCCTTCAGAGGCTACAGAAGATAGTTACATGTTTCTTAAAAGACAAATTAAGTTAAATTTACCCTGATCTTCAAATTAAAAAAGTTTCAGTTAAGTATCAGTAAGCTTTTAAACCTCCTGTAATAGTTGCATATTGTTAGATAGCTAGTTTTGTCAAAAATAAAAACTAAACTAAATCGATCAGTCAGTAAACTGTTTTATTGTAATGTACAGTGTGCAAAATGCATATTAATTTTAATATTTCCTAAAGATTACATTTGAACAATGTTAAATCATTTGTGTTTTTAACGATTGAAAGGTAATTGACTGCATATCTAAATCTAAAACATCAGAGAAATTAACATTTCTTATTCAGTATCCCTACAGATAACCAGTATTGTTCTTCTATGTTTCTTCTATTTCTTCTTCTTTTTATTTTAGTTTAGTTTAGTTTATTTGTTTACAGGGGCAATGCACATTACTAAACATGTCTGTAAATTTGCCAGAATCCGTAGATCCTTGATAGAATGTTATAAAAGTCACCCTGAAAACAAAAACAGAGCATCTTATAGAGAACACACACAAAAAAAAAAACACACAAGTATTTGTGATTCCACATGGAAATCATGCTAAAATACAATAATAGAAGAACATCCATCTTCCTCTATTCTCTCTGGTTCCCATCACTCCCAACGCATTTGTCATTCCAGCCATATCATCACTCATTTTCCATCTTTGAGAATGCTGTTTATAGTTTCCTGGGTAAACATGTAATCCTGACTTTTCTTGGCTTTTAGGGAACGCTTACCCGCGCCCGCACCGAACTGAACCCCGATTATCTGGACCTCCGCTCCCGAGCCGAGCTGAACCCAGAGTACTGGACGCCCTGCACTCCTCTAGTGAGTAACCCTTGTTCAGATTGTTGAGATGGCTGCTGTTGAAGCCCCATTAGAGAGCTGCACAAATACACTTTTCACCCGCTTGTTTGTATGTCTTCTCTGCTTATTGGTTTCTTTAGTGACCTCTCTAACGATGGTCTCTTCACCGCTACATCATTATAACTGAGCTAATTTTACATAAACACACATACCTCCCTCCCATTGCTCTCATTACCTGAGTATGTGCAGGGATTTTTGTCTTCTGGGGATCGGGACAGTTTACAGTACATGAAGCTTTGCTTGCTGCTGGACCTAATGATGCTTGTTTTTTTGGTGTTCCTTTTTCAGAGCTGTTATTCAAGCTTTGTGCAGAAATAAATTGCATAGACGAGTTTGAAGTCTTAAAATGTCTGTGGTGACTGCGGTGAAACTGCTAATCAGAGGCAGTTTTGCAAGTGTTTATTGGAACAACTTGTTTTGTCTTGGACATTTTATCTGGAAATAAAATTGCTAGTGCTAATTATTATGTGGTTTGATCAGGGTGAATGCGCTACTCCCTGTGACTTCAGATGATATATGTCCGCTCTTCACCGACTGCTATCCTTTGTCCTAGCCGATTTAATACTCTCATCAGAAAAGTGTGTGCTCAAATGTAGGGAGTGAAATCAAACACATAAATCATCCACAACACCTTTCTTTTCATTCTACAGAGTGCTAAAGACTTTACTTGGGCTCCATATGTGTGTGTGCATTTGTAAGTGCTTGAATGAGTTCGCTAGACTCCACAAGTTCTATGTGGGTGTGACGGAGACAGACAGAAAATAAGAGGGTGGTGAATGGAGAAGTAGAATGTTTGCAGTAGAGAAGGAAATTCAGAAATAAACCATGGCTGTAAGACAAAAAATAGGGCTCGTTTCTACCACAGGGACCTTAAGTCTCTCGACATGCCCACTTTATAGGCATCAACATCCCTTCAGCTCCATCCTAAAAGCATGTACGGGCTGAATTGCATTCCTGATCAACATTTCACCCTATCTTTGCTCTGCATCTTTCTTTTCCCCCCCCATGTCACTGCTTCCTTCTTCCAGCATGTCTGCAGGGAATATGGATCCACTCTGTCTGCAGTTGGAATATTCTCTTGGGCAGTCGATAAGATGATAGAAATGACCTGCGTGCTTCCAGATGTCGCCATGCATATGAGTAGCTCAGTGTGCAGCCAATTACAGTGGTTTTCCAATGGGACCTGTCCTCATCAATGGAGTGTGAATGGTCACTTTGCCATATCATCTTGAGCCGAACTGTCTCATACAGAAATAAACGTCTAGATTGCATTATTGTCTGTTTATTGATAGACAGATATATTGTTGGGAATCTGATAATAAGAACCTACACTCTTGAAAATAAAGATGCTTTGAAAGGTTCTTCACAGCGATGCCATAGAAGAACCATTTTTGTTTCGAGAAAGAACCACTTAGTCAAAGGTACTTAAAAGAGCCTTCTCTTTCTTATCTTTTTATAATCTGAAGAACCTTCTTTCGTCACAAAGAACCTTTGGTGAATCTGAAGGGTTCTTCAGATGTTAAAGGTTTTTTTTTTATGGAATCATTTAGACAAAAAAAATAAATAAATGATTCTATGGCATCGGGAAGCATCTTTATTTTTAAGAGTGCACTGCTTTAGGAAAAGGCTAGTCTTCAAGGTCAGTGTTTCAAACAGCTGATGGCTAGAGTGTTAGGCATCATGTCTGATGGCTTTCAGGACCTCAGGTTTGAAGAAGCTAAAAAAAATTGTTCACTTAAAAATTAAAATTTTGTCATATGCTTGTCAGTGGCTAACAGCAATTGTTTGGTTACCAACAAATGATGATAGAATTTTCATTTTTGGATGAGCTGTCTTTAAGGAGAGAAAACTGACTACATTTTGATTCTTTCCACTGAATGTGGATGATGTGTTGAAGATTGCATTTTTCAAGTAGCTACATTTTCAAGTAGCATGTGCCAAAATAACATCGGCCAAGTGAGGGCATACTCAATAACTCTAGTGTAGATCTGGACCACCACATTGAGGCTACTTTAGAGTTTTCCTCCCATTCATTCATTTGGTTATAAATCTTCCTGTGGGATTTCAGATGGGTGGATTGTTGTGACAAGAAGTAAAGCTTGATTTGACCCCTAATGTGAACTATTCTGTCCAAGTCGAAGAACTTTCTGGCTTCCAACAGGGACTTGTTTCAAAGTAGGTCAGAACAAGTTGCTCAATTGTCGATAGGACCGCCAACTGGTCATGAGTTCGAAATCATTAAAGTTTCTTAGCGTCCTTGGGGACTAGAACAATAGCTGATCTTTTAAAGCAGGTTGAAGCAGCACAGAGGTCCAGCAGGTGGCAAAGAAAGTTAAGAAACCTGTAGTTGGTCAGCAATGTGCTTCAAGGACTGTCATCATCTTTCCTCAGGAGAGTTGAGGTCTGGTGGCCTCCCTTTTGTTCTTGAAGTTCTCTTGGTTATATGCACAGATGCACCGAGACACAGTTTGTTAATTTTCTTCATGCACCAAATGCATTTTGTCCTTTACAAGCTGGTTTGATAAATGGCTTTGTAACCCAGCCGGAATCGTATTCTGTTGAATTGCTAATAGGATTAGAGCTGTATTATGAAAAAGGTTGTTTTTGGAGAACATATTGCTTGTTGTCTGGAGGTCAGAGCGAATGTGCAGTATATCTTGTACCTTCCTCTGTCGTCTCTCAGAGGTCAGCAGTGTGATTAACCTTGGGTCAATTATACCCGAGATGCTGCACACAATCCGTTAGAATGCATTAGTTTGGGGATAAGTGCACGAGGCAACCAGTCTTACTGATCAGAGGTGATCCTTCAATTCCAACTGCGGCTCTGCTAATATGTTGTGCATCTCGCCAACTGTCAGTTATTGCTCCCATGAGCCTTTAGAACAATATTACGACCGATATTAGTTATTGAAATGAGCCGTAATTAAGACAAAACCAATTGAGTTCATTATGGCGTTCATCCCTCTTTATTGCTCTGCAATCAGTTGGTGTTCTCACCTCAGGACTGTGGATGGAAGTCATGTCAACAGTACACTTCAGAGCGTGTCAATAAATGGTCCTTCGAAGTAAGCCGGCCTGTCATTACAGAAAACATGGCTAGTGCATGTATATCTTCACTAACAATGGACAGATTGGATAGATAAATTTCTTTGCTGTTCAATAAGGGGCTGTCGCAGAGGAACGCGGAGACTTGTCGTTGGGTACATGCCATGACGAGCCCCAGGCGCATGTACTCGTGGTTCACAGGCAGAGTGGAATCATGGGATTGATTATGAAGTCATACCAGGGTTGTGTGACCGTCATATCTGCTGTTTTCCTCCAACATGTCCTGGAATATTCATGAAGTGGAGCTAGGCTGTGTCTGAGGAGACCTGTCAGCTGGGAAGAGAAACATTTCTAAGCTTGTAGGGACATGCTTGAGAGATAAAAATGGCGACTTTGAATTGCTTTTTCATGTATTTGCACGCATTATTGATTTATTGACCTTCTGTCGGGACAAGGTGGTTTGAAGACAGACTAGGGCCAATTTATTCATTCCGGTGAGAGGGAAATGAGCTTAGCTCTGCCGCGCTGAGTGAACTGAGCGATGACTGGGCCTACGGTAGGTGCTGATTAGCGAGAGTGAGCGCTCTTGACGCCGTTAGAGTCTCGCTCATTAGATGATATGAGGTACGTCGACTCGTAGGATCCTGCTAGGTAGTTCGGTAATGAGAAACTGAGAAACCTCAAAAGTTACAGACAGCATTTTATTCCTTTTGAATCGAGGAGGTAACCAGGGCTGAGGGAGCAAATGTAAAGCTTTGCGAACTGCTCATTGATTAAACTTCCTAAGTCCTCTTCAATGTCCATAACGGTGATGTTATGGCCCTGCTTCAGATGTTTTCCCCTCTAAAGTGGCTCTTAGAGCCTGGATGTGCTCTGAAGCCTCATGCCGTACTTTGTGTCTAAGCTTTTTAGAAAGTTGGTCAATACTCGCTTCACAGTGAAGGTGTATTTACTGTAAGACTTTGTAAGGAAAGAGAGACCACATGAATTATGCATGTGTATAGAGCTCCCATTTCTGTTCTGAGATATGGGATAGGAAATGGATCTTTTTCTTAAGTAAAGAGTAGGGATACTCCAGGGGCGAGGAACTCTGCCTATGCATTAGCGGGGATGTCTGCATTGACTCGGATTGAGTGCTAGAAGCTCCGTACAAATCCTGATCCATGCTGGAATATCAAAGGAATAGCTCATCCAAAGCTAGCAATTGAGTTATCATTTAAACATCTTCATGGCATTCCAATAGAAGTTTCTTCTTTTGTGCTACGGTCCTTAAACACCAAGCTAACAATGTCAGTCTATTGTTGAGCATCTGTTGGCCTAATTGAGCATGTTAAAATAAGTGGCGGAGCCTGTCAGTGATTGGCTGTTCAGCTTAGCAAACCAGTGTATAAAAAGAAGAAGTTGAGTGACAAAAGCAAGCAAACAGTGAAGTCAAAAAGGGGCACACAGAATGCTCTTCTCATTGTATATTCATAGTCCTAGCTCTTTCGGGTTCCCTTTTTGAATGGCGAATACAGACTACTGCCACCTACTGGTATGGAGAGTTGTTTCCTCTCACGTTTTCCTCACACTGGCTTGCCTAAGGGTTCTATAGTTAAGCTACAGTTGATACAAAATGCAGCAGCTAGAGTATTAATGAAACTGAAGAAACGAGAACATATTACACCGGTCTTAATGGAATTACACTGGTTACCAGTGCACCAAAGGATTGATTTTAAGATTCTTACACTAGTTTATAAAGCATTACACAGCTTGACACCTTCTTATATATCTGACTGTTTATCAAGATACATTCCTAACCGAATGCTACGTTCCTCTAGTGCTGGACTTTTAACATATTACACAGTAAATCTCAAGCGATCTGGCGGTACTTCTTTTAGTTATTATGCTCCAAAAATTTGGAACTGTCTTCCAAATGAAGTTAGAGAGTCCACTAATATTCATGTCTTTAAAAAGCGTGTTAAGACATATCTCTTTAAAGTTGCATATGAGCATAATTAGCTTGTGAAATATGTGTAATTCTTGCACTTGACTGGTTATACTCCTTTCTTACTTTTGTGTAGTCATGTAATTGTTTATTTTATTTTTTTATATATTTTTAACTGCTTATATTTGTTAAGTTATTTAATGCTTTAATTATCTTACAATGATGTTTTTATGTTTGTTTCATGTCTGTGAAGCACTTTGAGTTGCATTTATGTATGAAAGGTGCTATACAAATAAATACAAATACAAAAAATACAAATACGTAGGTGCAGAACGTATGCTGTTGGCTGTAGTCCTTGTGGTTTGTTGAAGCAGCACCTCAGTCGACTTTTGTTTTAGTGTGTCTGGGCCTTAATAGATTAGTTTACTTCCAGAATAAAAGTTTCCTGATAATTTACTTACCCCCATGTCATCCATTTTTCTTCAGTCGCAGTGTTACGTTTTTTGAGGAAAACATTCCAGGATTTTTCTATAAATAGTGAATTTCAATGTTGGCCAATGGTTTGAAGGTCCACATTGCTTCAATGCAGCTTTAAAGGGCTCCACATGATCCCAGACAAGAAATAAGGGTCTTGTCTAGCAAAACGTTTGGTCATTTTCTAAAAAAAACTAACAATTTGTGTATGTTTTACCCACAAATGCTCATCTTGCACTAGCTCGCAATGTGCATGCATGACTTTATACATTACATAATCATGTTGGAAAGGTCATGTGTGTTTTTTTTTTTTTATCTGTGTACTTTGGTTCAAAAAGGTCGGGTGGAGCAAAAATCATTGTTTTACCTTTTTTTGGTAAAATACTTTTGACTTTCTTTGCATGATGAATTCTTATTCTGAAAGTGAACCAGTTGTTTAGATGACAGAATGAAATTCAATATTTTTTAAAACTAAATGAGTAAATGAGTAAAAAACCTTGTTTTAATGACATTGCAAGTCACAGAGCATCTTGTTGGAACTAATAACCTTTTGTGATGTGGCGGAGTCTTGTTTGAAATCAGGTTTTGTCAGTTATAGAAGCTTGTTTGTACAGCCTCCAACCTTGTTTTGGGCCAGTTTCTTATTGTCTCTCTCTTTCTCTCATGGTTTCATTGTTTGTTTCTCTCTTACTTTCTCACTTCCAGTTTTCTTTCCATCTCTCTCTCTCTTTGACTTGCTCGCTCTCTCTGTATTATTAAGAGCAGAACTGGTGACTTGAGATAAGTGGTCACTCCTGGAGGCGTCTGCAGGTGAGGGTACTCTTTTATTTGGTCAAGATGGATGGTTTGAAACATTTCCCTGAAAGTAGCAGTCAGCATTGCCGCGTCGCCACTCTTTAAAATGCTTTTGTCTGATAAGAGCTCCTGCATTAGTGAGGAAGGCTGGGTCCAGTGTGTATGTATGCCCTTGTAGTGCTTCAAAATGTCTTACTCACTTCATTCATCAGTCCTTATAGTTCAGCAGCATAAAAAACATTGAAGGGTCATCTGACTTTTACCTCCCCAGTCCAACCTCGGCCTATCTTTTTTGTGCTTCTTTTTTATTTTCAGATAATAAAACCTGCATTACAGAAAATGTCTGACTGAGAGGGCCATATACTTTAAGAATCAGTGTCAACTTGATAAGAACATGTGAAGGAAATGTCACTTTTTGCCCTAGTTTGGTAAATGTGAAGGACAAGGTTTGCCATTTCTTGACAGTCTCACAGATGGTTTTCCCATTTTGTACATTCGATTGTCATGTGTTGCATGTTCCCTGGTCTTTGATGATGTCATAATGCGTCGTTTACTACAACCTGTCAGCTTTTCACGTTTGGTGTACCTCAGTCTTTCAGTAGATGTCACGTCACGCTTATGCAGTCTATTTTTACAGGAATGAGGAGACGGGTAGCTGTACAAACAGCTTGTTGGATGGAGTCTCGCTGAATAGATGTTGGCAGAACCACGAGCGCTACACAGAAGCTAATAAAAGACAGACTCACCGATACTTTGACGCTATTGAAGTTTTTTGCTGTCACTCCATGTACAGCACATATGGTTTCACACTGCCGTTTGTGAGTAAAATTAGCTAGGCTATTGACTCTGTAAAAAATTTAATAGATTTTGCGCTGGCTGCCGTGCAACAAAAGCTCATTTGCATGTATTGTGTTCAGAAAAATGCCCAAGCGCTTTCAATGCATTGGTCGATGCTTGTGACGAATGTTTATAAAGCTTATTTGAACTGTCGTCTACTTTTGCTGTTCGCCCCCTAGTGGCAGTATACGTATTTACAAAAGTTGATCAAGGGTTTAACCCTTTGTGAGTTGTACGGGTGTGAATTCATGTGTGATTTAGTTGAGTGCGTGTTAAGGGCCTGATGGACCAGCTGTAGTGTCTGGCTGTCAGCTTTATGCAGATGAAGAGTTCAGATAGTAATTATCTAAATAATTACCTGGTCCCATAGGAGAGTAAGTTTGTTCTACTTCAGGCAATCCTGTCTCTTTGGTCTCTACTGTCTGCACGGCATCTGTCCTAATGGCACAGTTCCATATATCTAAAAAAAGAGGCACCGTTTGTTATCTGACTCGATTATTAATCTAATAAATTGGCGTTAGGCACCTAAACACACATCCTGGGAAAAAAAATCTAATTTTCATTTTTTGTTTGTTGTGTGCCTACAATGGCTTCAAAAAGAATTGCACACATTATTTCAAGCATGATTTCTCAACACAGAATGGGTTTGTACTAGGGCTGTGCGATATGGACAAAAGAAACCTATCACGATTTTCTTGAACAGTATTGCGATTTCGATTTTAATCACGATTTTGACACAGACATGTTTTACAGTGTGAATCTAAAACTTTTTTTTAAAGGAAAACAATTAGATCTTTATCAAAGAACTGTAACATGTCTCTAAAACAGAAGGCGGAAAAAAGTGAAAAAAGTTAGGAGCACCAAAAAAAATTTAGGCGCACCCAATTTCTTTTTAGTAATGCACTGATCTTGATTCTTCATGGCTGATTCTGACTGCAGATGTTTTACAAGCACATGATCAAAGTAGGCTACTCTTTCAATATTCAAAGTGCAAATAGAGACCGAATTTTTCAAGCATGATATAGAACTATAGACAACTGCACAATATATTTTTTATAGCCCACATACTAATAACTACCTAGATATTTTATGTAGCCTAATTTGCGCGCATTGAGGAGTCGCTCTCTGAACACGGGATATTAAAATTGCTTTTAAATGCGCGTCCGCGTCTTAGTTTTGGTTTCGTTTTAACGATCTTGCGAGACTCTCAAAGGCGCTGAGCGTGCATTCTACAATAAAAGAGATTATTATAACAAAACCATTTGAAATATGAGAAGACACAAACAGGATTTTGAAAAACATGTCCCCAGTGAAAATTACGCCCCTGTGTGAGTGGAACTCTGCCGCTGAGTTATCATCTGATGTGGATGAATGCCGCGTTGTACAGTAACGTATATGGACACGGAGGCGCCAGAATTGGATCTGACAGAATGTACGCTATAGCACGAAATATATTATATTTCTTCAAAAGCGGTTTGTTGAGACCTTTTATTTTTCACAATCGAAAGAGAGAATGGCGAACCTGTCACTGTATCAGCTCACAGCAGTCTGTGCAGTAGTTATGGTAGCGAAAGTTTTGTAAAGAAATGAAACCAAGTCGGACAACAACAGTTTCTCGCACGAATGCTCCCAAATATAATTTCATGTCACGCCGATTAAATTTTGGGAGCATATGCGACCAAAACGTTCACAATTTCGAGCCCTGCCTAGTAAAGGTAGTACAAAATGTCTTTAGAACAGACCTATGGCAAAAAGTAAGTATGTGTGTGCGTATGCGCGTGCGTGTGTTTGAAAAAACAACAACCCAGACCTGAGTGTCCCACATAAAAACAATTAGAACACTGGCAGAGTCTAGCTGCTTTCTGCTAAGAAAACCAGCATGACCATTTCTGGTTTCAAGCATGAACGTTGGCATGTTCTTGCTCTCTGTTTAGGAGCGCTGTGTTGTGATCGGTTCAAATAGCATGCTGCGGGAAAAGTATCAGTCGAGTGCGTGCAAAAAATCGCGCTGTAAGGCGATTTAGAAATCGTGCATGTTCACATCGCGATTTCGATACGATTTCAATTAATCGCACAGCCCTAGTTTGTACATCAGGAATTGATTGCATCAAGTGGTCTTTATATGCTAAAATGATCAGTCAAAAATGAACTTTGTTTCAGAGGTATAGCGGTTGATTACATTTTGATGATTGATTGTGATGACAAATGTTTTTTTGTCTTTGTAACTCGTATTTAGACTCAATTTTTGAAGTGGTTTGTATCAAAAAGTCTAGTTCTTTATAGGAGAAATGCTGAAAAAAGAAGTAAATAACTGAGCAGGTACAAAGCACACTTATCTATGCCTATGACTGATGACTATCTAGCATCAGTCAGCATTATTGCTTTAACGAATCCAATCGATCTGAGATGGTTGGCTGTGGTGCTGCTCTCACTTGATGCTGATGATCTCTTATCAATAAGAGAGTTAACAGTGACTTATCACTTTGTGGTTTTCGCCAGTATTTTCTGACACATTGCAACTATTTTAAATAAAGAGAGCACCTCTAAACTCTGTCGGAGGATTACAGAGCTTAAAACAGGGCGCGGACATAAAGGATCCTCATTGGCCTTTATACAAGGTTGGCCTGTCAATACCCCTTAACCTCAGAGATCTGCTGCTTTCATGCCAGGATGGCCCATATATGAAGTGGTTTAGGCAGATGGTCCTTCAAAATGCCCCATTTTTTCGCTCTCTTGCTCTGTCTTTCTTTTGCACACATACACAGTTTTGGCCTTTTGAGATTTGGGGCACTGCTTTCCAAATTGACTTTTATCAAACTGTCTCAGGGAAGTAGGCTTTGTGGGTGGGCGGCACTCTATTGTTCTCCCGCATGTAGTAAAGAACGAAAGAGGAGCTGTTCGATATATTTTCTGCTATCGTCAAAAAAACCCTGCCAACCTAAGGGCAAGATTATTTCTTTCACCCCACCACAATCACAAAATGTACACACAAAAGCGAACCAAAAGTGAACCAAAGAAGATTTTTTCCCCCTGCATTTTGGGCTGACTTGTTTGCTTGCTTGCTTGCTTGCTTTTTTATGTATGTATGTACAGATGAGGTCAAAAGTTTATGTACACCTTGCAGAATTTGCCCCAAAATAAGAGGGATCATACAAAATACGTGTTATTTTTTTATTTAGTACTGACCTGAGTAAGATATTTCAAATTAAAGACATTTACATATAGTCCACAAGAGAAAATAATTTATATATATTATATATATTTAAAATAATAGTTTTTTTTTATTAGTGATGGTTGTTCAGTGATGATGTTGAGTCCCTTGTTTGTCCTGAACAGTTAAACTGCCTGTTTGTTCTTAGTTTTGTCTGCATTTTTGTGTATTTGAACCCTTTCCAACAATGACTGTATGATTTTGTGATCCATCTTTTAACACTGAGGACAACTGAGAGACTCATATGCCACTTTTACAGAAGGTTCAAATGCTCACACGATGCATTAGGAGCCAGGGGTGAAAACTTTTTGAATTTGAAGATCAGGGTAAATTGAACTTACCGGTATTTTGTCTTTTGGGAAACATGTAAGTATCGTCTGAAGCTTCTGAAGGGCAGTACTAAATGAAAAAATGTGATATTTAGATAAAATAAGAAAAAATAACACATCTTCATTCTGTTCAAAAGTTTTCACCCCCAGCTCTTAATGCATCGTTTTTCCTTCTGAAGCATCAGTGACCATTTGAACCTTCTGTAATAGTTGCATATGAGTCCCTCAGTTGTCCTCAGTGGGAAAAGATGGATCTTAAAAAAATACAGTCATTGTTGAAAAGGGTTCAAATACACAAAAAAGCTGAAACCTGAAGAATTTGTTGGACCTAAAGGATTTTTCTGAAGAACATCAAGCAGTTTAACTGTTCAGGACAAACAAGGGACTCATGAACAACTATCACTAAACAAAAAAAAACAAAAAAAAAAAAAAAAACACAGCTGTGGTTCATCATTTAACAACACAGTTTAAAGAATCAAGGGAGTGTAAACTTTTAAACAGGGTCATTTTTATAAATCCAGCAATATATGTAAATGTCTTTTATGTGTAATATCTTATTCAGGTCAGTACTAAAGGAAAATAACATGCATCATTATACATTTTTTTTTTTTTTTTTGTATGTAGTTTTGAGGTTGTGGCCTGTACATGTATTTGTGAAGTTCTCTCTCCCTCTCACACACACACACACACACACACACACACACACACACACACACACACACACACACACACACACACACACACACACACACACACACACACACACACACACACACACAGACATATGATATTGTTTCAAATCAGATTGTTTTGTACAGAATTAGATATTGTGGATTAGAGGTCCTGACCCTTTCATTATACTAAGAGGGCCTGGAAATGAGATGGATCTATGAAAAACATACTGTGCTCCTTTAAACCTCTTGCATGTCTGTCTCAGTATTGTAAACCTGGAGTGTTTAATCTCCTGTTGCATGTATGAGAAAGCATCCTTACTAATATGATCATATAATCTGTGTGGTGACCTCAAAGTAAACAGCCATGAGGAATATTCCAGAAGCCCTTGAGTAGACCCAGACAATGCACTGTTTCAGTCCACTGGGATTGGCCCATTTGCAGAAGACGCGTGCAATGTTGCCAGATTTTCTCCAAAATAGAGAACAGCCTATCTGTCGAGAGTGTGCCTATGAATGCTTAAAAAATTGCTTAGGTTGGCAACTACAAATCTGCCACAGGAACATTGTTGTCTAAAAAGAAATCCAAATCTCATACAAACTTCTTACTGTAAATGAAACCTCCTGTCTTGAGACCATCCTCGCCTGTCATCCAGAGACGCAGGTAGAGCTTCTGTTCTCTGACGTGTTCATCTCCGCAGGGACAGCGTGATCGCCCCTCTCTAATATGCATCCACAGGGATGAAATCTGGAAGTTCTAGACTGGACTAATTGGCTTGGAGGGAGATAAGCAGGGCAGCGTTGACAGCAGAGCTTTCTCCTGCTCCTTTCATATTGAAGGGACTGGACCCTAGCAGCAGTTCCTGGACTGCTATAGGCTATGATCTACCTACTGACTCTACTTGGCAATTAGTCGTAGGTTATATATATATTCCACAGCAGGATAGCATCGGTGCTCAAAGTCCCCTAATAGACTACCTAAAACACCTAGTTCTTTTACAATTCAAATCGTCCTTTCTGTCTCGCTTTGTCTTTTCTTTTCTCTAATGAGTGTTTTCTGTATAAAAGACTACTCTTTCAACAACTTAGTAATATAAAAAAGTAGCTATATTTAAGTAAGCATTAGGCCTATCTCTTTAATTATGTAACAAATTATAATTTGTTTAATTTATATTAACAGTATTTTTTTTTGCACAATGTAGCTGTGACTGATTGTAAACAGCAAACACTTCAATTTATTCAATTTGTATAAAATGCTATAAATGCATGGTTGCCATCTGTTCATAACAGCTTATAAATTGCTTGACATTATTGAAAATAATGTCTGCTAAATGATCTATATAATTGGATCAAAACAATGTAATAACCAGCAATTTTCATCTGAAATGTTATTTTGCTATACATTAAAGAGCAAAATATTTAGAACAGGTTCATTCAAAGAACCTTTCCTAATGCAAAATGAGTTTGATTATTGCTGTAGATTTATGTATAATTTAGTATATGTTTTACTTTTAGTTTATTTATTTATTAACAAGGATGAATAAAATAGCTTAAAATTGACAGCAAACAGTCATAGTGTTCAAAAAATAATAAAAAGAATAGAATGAATACTGAAGGATTGTGACACTGAAAACTGGAGTAATGATGCTAAAAATTTAGCTTTGCATCAAAGGAATAAATAACTGGGTCAAAGACGAAAAAGGGTTTAAGAATAAAAACAGTAAGTGTAATACTGCTTTAAATTGTTGTTGTTTTTCCCAAAAAATGTTAAAATGTTTTCGGTTTAATTTGCATTTTTGTTTTTCTGAGAAAAAAAATACATACATGAAATATATCATACATTTTCCCCTAATTTACAGAAGACACCCACTAAAATGTCATTTAACACTCTTCTCAGGCATATTTACAACAAAAATCAATTTATGACAATAACTTTTACCCCAAATACTAATTAGTTGTAGTTATAAATATAAAAAAGTTGACACTATCCTAGATTTTGCCCATTTTTTTTTTTTTTTTTTTTTACTAATTTAAAACTATAAAATTGTATACGCTATTTTATTATTTTCTATATTTTAATATGTCAGAATAAGTCAGAATAAGCATGTTGTTTGAATTTTTACATAAATATTGTGTTACACTAAATGATTTTTTTCTCCCAAAAATTATTTGAAACCTTAAAAGGAGACACTTTACTTACATAGAATGTGCTTTCCATGGGCATAGAATCACTTTTGTACATTTCTTATGATGTGGACGTCTTAACGTCTTTGTTTTCTGTTTTAAATTTTTATATATTTTAAAATGCAGTTTTAAATTTAAAAAAAAATTTCTGCATTTTTAATCTCATAATTGTAGCTTTGGTGAGCATAAGAATCTTACTGATCCCAAACTTTTGAACAATATATTGGCAGTTGCATTACCTCTTGTTGAGTTTCAGCTTCACGTTGCGAGTGTCGGAACCGGATAAAAAAACGTGTAGCATATATCCTACTCCATCTCATTGCGTTTTGTCAATCTGTTTTTGAACACATCCTGTGTGAACACCCACTAAGCCTGTATGCACAATACTTTGCGACAAAAATAAACACCAATGAGGTGTTTGCTCATGTTTTTACTGCTTTTTCTTGGAAAAAAAAAAAAAAACTTTGAGAAAAAATGACTGTTATTACATTTAGTTACTCATAAAGAACAGAGGCAGATTGCAAATGCTCATTTATGATTTTTAGATGCAGACTATGTTGGAAAGGATCTGACACCGATTGAACCTCGTCATCTCAGCAGGAAGACACGGGAGAGTCTGGTACAATTCTGAATTCAGCACAGCTGCGTACAGTATGTGTTCGCTCCTATTGGTTTGGTCTAAGAACTCTGTTTGTGTTTCTGTCACAACTGTTTTATCTACATGTAACGTCAGAAGCCGGTTCACACAAACACTTCCATCTGTGTCAGATTAGCATAGCAAAGCGTGACCACACAAAGCTAGCCAAACAGCGTGTGACAGTTCTAAGTATGTGCACACAGCATGGAATCAAGGGGTTACACACTGTCTTTGCTCTCTCTTTCACACAAGCTCCCTCTTTTTCTTTCATTTCTCAGTCTATAAATTCCACAGCATGCTTGACTACACTTTGCATAAGCATACCGTCGCTGGGTCAAGCAGAAGCTTTAACGTGGCCATAACGTTAATAGTCTAGCAGAAAGGTTTTCAAACTTTTTAATTCCAAGGGCCGACAAATATGATGACCACCGAAGAAAAAATGCATGCTATTATGCAGAACTATATAACTGGTTTTTATATTGCTACTGCGGTCAAAACAAATTATTCCATATTTTACAGAAAATTTTTGAAATCTGGAGTTTTGTATTAACTGCTTTGATGTTAGTGATGTTTGTGACTGAGTGATGTTATATATACAATATCAATACTTTCAACCATTCAACGTTTTTTTCCATTTAAAACTTATATTATGCAAGAATGCAGTACCCTTTACTGCATTCTTGCATAATATGTTTTAATTGAAAAGTGGACCACAAAACCAGTCAGAAGAGTCAATATTTTATAAAACTGAGATTTATATATCATCTAAAAGCTGAATTAATAAGATTTCCATTGATGTTAGGATAGTACAATGTTTGGTCGAGAGACAACTATTTAAATATCTCAAAACTGAGGGTGCAAACAATCTAAATATTGAGAAAATCGCCTTTAAAGTTGTCAAAATAAAGTTCTCGGCAATGCATATTACTAATCTAAAATTAAGTTTTGATATATTTACGGTAGGCAATTTCCAAAATATCTTCATGGAACATGATCTTTACTTAATATCCTAATGATTTTTTGTCATACAAGAAAAATATATTTATAATATTACAAAATATTTCTATTCCAAGTAATGCTGTTCTTTTAAAGTTTCTATTTATCAGAAAATCAGGGGAAACAAATCGTATTTTGTTCAAAAAAATAAAAAAAATAAAATAATAATAATCACACAATCGTACAATCGTTTTTAAAAACAAGTTTTAAAATTCTAGAATGGCTGCTGAAAATTTGGCTTTTCCATTACAGGAATAAATGCATTTTACAATATCTTTTAAAATAGAATACAATTAAATTGTGTTAATATTTGAGAATATTGCTGTTGTTAATGTTTTATATTAAACAAATAAATAGTCTTTTGTGGGGGCATACGCGAGTTTTGTTCATTTATTTATTTTAATTAAATTATTATTTATTTTGTAAGATCAAACAAGAAAATATTTATTTTGTTTTTATTATAAAAAAAAAATGTATACCTGTCTTCAAACATTTGAACAATATACAAATCAATTCAGATTTATTTGCATAGTGCTATTCACAATAAATATTGTGACCTTATGACCTTATATGACACAATCCCTCATTCATCATTAAATATGTAAATGTGGCCGGTGACATGTTAATGAGCTCATAAAAAATATCCTGGCCTATTTTTGCAGTTTCATTTGTAATAAACATGCAAACCAAGGCGAAAGCTTTCATAGCGAAATCAAGGAAAACTTATTTCCTGTGTCATGTCCCCTTTAAGACTCTCGACAGAACGTGCGACTGGGGACCTCATTAGCAAGTCTAACGAGGTCACAAGTACCCTTTCATTTTTATATATATATATAATTTTATTTTTTTTTCTCAGTTAACTGTAGCACATGTACAGCATTGTTAATATAGTTTTTTTTTAACCAATTTAGTTTTCCATCAATATTTTTTATTTGTTGACCTCTCACTGACTATATTGATTTCCTAAACAGACGGTTTAGCTACTGTATCTTTAAGAGTTTTACATGTAAATGACAGCACTTATGACCTAATCTCCATGCGAACTATAATTCATTATTTGATATGTAAATGTGGGTAGAGATATGTTAATGAGTTCATAAAAATATTCTGGTTTCATTTTTAATAAACATGTAAACCAAGGTGAACACTTTGTGTTTTGAAAGCTACAGTATGTCTCCGTAGCAAAATCAAGGAAAACGTATTTCCTGTGTCATGTCCCCTTTAAGACTCTGGACAGAACGCGCAACTGGGGTCCTCATTAGCAAGTCTAACGAGGTCACAACTAGCCCTTTATTTGTTTCTTTTTCTGACATAATATGCCAGTGTCCAAGTAGAACTGAGAAAATGAGCTGCTGTTTACAATCTGCGGCATCATGGGATCTGTTCGTATCTAATAAGTGAGTCAAAAAAGAATAATTGCTAGCCGGCCAGCTGCCATTATTGTCCATTAAGTGTATTGTGGTCGGCGGTATGGCGCGTCTGAATGCTCCGCCGTATGTAATGAGCTATAATCCTGCCTGGCGTGACTAAAAACTTCCACAGTAGGGCCTGCTGTATTGCAGAAGTTCGTGCTAATCAGAGCCAAATACGAAGGGCGATGAGATTAGTCAAGGTGCACGGTGCTTCTTAAATAAATAAATAGTGGCAAGAGAACAGAAGAAGGAGAATATATGTGTTCGACGGCAAGAAGCAGTACGAGAGAGCGGGTCTCGGGTGGTCAACCTCTGAAGACCCTGCGCTCTTTGAAGGCCTCATTAGCTGGCGTTATCTGTGTATTGACACTAGCACGGGTACCTGAGGGGTTACTGTGTGCGGCTTGCGTCTTGGCCCAGGCATACAAGGCTGTTCCGATGAAATAAGACTTTGAAGTTGATTTTCCATTTGAAGAACTATCCATCTGGGATTTTATTTATTTCCAATTTCGCTTTTTTTCCTGCTCTTTCCTTTCTCGCTTCTCAAGGCTGCGGGCTTCTATGTAGGTGGTGAAGACGAAGATCGCTCTTTGTTTTCTATTTATTTTGATATGATCTCCAGCTGAAACAATCAGACCCGCTGTGTGTTTTGTTAATAATTAAAGTGGCCGAATCAATCTCGGAAACCCGAGCTAGACGCCGCTCTCAGAGATGAAAAAAGATAGAGCCGTAGTGGCAATGGTCTCGGCCTGACGGTTGAGTCGGTCTTGCAATTAAACGGCAGCTCCATTGCAGTATTGCATGCCAAAACATAACTTTTAACGTGTGAGAGGAGGAAACATAGTACAGTTGAGGTCAAAAGTTTACACCCCCTTTCAGAATCTCCAAAATGTGTTTTTTTTTTTTCCTTTTTTTTTTAATCAAAATGTTATTTTAAAATTTTAAATATAATCAAAATTTTGTTTATTTAGTACTGACCTGAAAAACTAATTTCACATAAAATATGTTTACATATAGTCCACAAGAAAAAAAAATAAAAATAGTTGAATTTATAAAAATGACCCTGTTCAAAAGTTTACACCCCCTTGATTCCTAATACTGTATCTAATACATATCCACAGCTGTGTTTTTTGTTTAGTGATCATTTTTCATAAGTCCCTTGTTGGTCGCGAACAGCTAAGCTGCCCGCTGTTTTGCAGAAAAATCCTTTAGGTCCCACAAATTCTTTGGTATTCCAGCTTTTTTGTGTATTCGGACCCTTTCCAATATTAACTGTATGATTTTGAGATCCATCTTTTTACACTGAGGACAACTGAGGGACTCATATGCAACTATTACTATTGAAAACTTTTTGAATTTGGAGATCAGGGTAAATAAAATTTTAATAAAAAAAAAATAAAAATAAATGTCTTCTGGGAACATATAAGTATCTTTTGTTGCCTCTCAAGGACAGTACTAAATGAAAAAAAAAAAAAAATGATATTTAGGCAAAATAAGAAAAATGTACACATCATTCTGTTCAAAAGTTTTCACCCTTGGCCCCTAATGCATGTGTTTTCCTTCTGGAGCATCACTGAGTGTTTGAACCTTCTGTAATAGTTGCATATGAGTCCCTCAGTTGTCCTCTGATGGATCTTAAAATCATACAGTTATTGTTGGAAAAGGGTTCAAATACACAAATGCTGGAAAACATCTTTTATGCAAAATATCTTGGTCAAATAATTAACATTTTGCAGATTCTAAAAGGGGGATGTAAACTTTTGACCCCAACTGTACAGTACATGCATTTTTTATCAGTTCTCTGAAAATGCCATTTCAAGCTTGATAAACACCCACTTACATATTGTTTTAACTTTTTTTACGCCTTCCAGCTTTTATGCTGCTGTCTTTTTTCAATTATAGCATTTCTCGCAACATCTGACTCTACATGAGGCGGAATTAACGAGAAGCATATAAGTGTGTGTGTGTGCGCGAAGAACGAAGGAACACAAGAGCGGTGGAAATGCAATCACATCGTCATGTCTCTATAATCTCCAAACAGTAGGACTGGAATTTATACCTCTATTTTCTTCCCTGCATCCTCCTACCTTTTATGTCTTCAGACAAACAGTTGGCATTAATGAAAGTTGAGTAGGCTCTATTTTTGAAGAGGTTTGCATTTCTGTGTTTTATACATAGTGACTTGCAGTGTGTTCAAGTTTCATGATGTTGCTAGTACCTTGCTATAGTACAAGAGTAATTTGTTTGAATGTAGGGCTCAAATCGTATAACAGTAATACAGTAATATTAGATGACGCTTAAATTAAACATCCTTTTTTTTCATCCTCCATCAGTTGTCTTTCATGCTAAGGTATTTCCTCTTGAAACAGACTTGGCTTGAATTTATTTTACATTATAGCCTTTGCATAGCCAAGTTACTATACATGAATACTAAAAAATACTAATATTCACAATTTAGAAGCCAGTTCATTTTTGGCAAATGAAAAAAATTAGGGCTGTCAAACGATTAATCACGATTAATTGCATCCAAAATAAAAGTTTATTATTACATACTGTATGTGTGTGTACTGTGTGTATATATTATGTATATATAAATACACACACAAACATGTATATTAAAGAAAAATGTTTTAGATTTATATATAAAATATTTATAATTCTTTATATAATCTAAATTAAATACAAGTATAACTATTCATACATATAAGTATTTTTTTAAAGTCTATACATGTATGTGTGTGTATTTATATATACATAATAAATATACACAGTAAACACACATTTAGTATGTAGACATAAACTTTTATTTTGGATGCGATTAATCGTGATTAATCGTTTGACAGCCCTAGAAAAAAGTAAATGTTAGCACAGCTAACTATCAGTGTTAGTTTAGATTAATGTATGTACTGTTCAAGTGATTATTAATATATTGAAATATAATATAATTTAAGCATTTTTATACATTTATTGTGCTTTTGTCATCATTTATTTATTTATTTATTTAAATTTCAGTTTAGTTTTTATTTAGTTAGGCTTTAATATTTCCGCTTTGGCAATGTATTCAAATAAGTTTAGGTTTTCCTTTTTAATTTTTAATTTTGCATTTTTATTTATTTGACAGGTTTTTGTATCCAAAGCAACTGGTTGCTTTTTTATACTTTATTTCTATGTTTTTTATGTTTAACATTTTAGAAAATGCGTGTTTATCTTATTTTTATTTATTGTAGATTTTTGTAAAAAGAAGAAAAAAAAAACTTTTAATATATTTTTATTTTATTTTATTTTATTTTATTGCAAAATATAAAATGATATAGTAATATAATATAAAATAAAATAAATATATAGAGATTTCCTTATATATAAATCATACCCAGTTGTTATTTTTATTTTATTTTATGGCAGCACATTAGATTATGGAATACATATTCAATATTAACTAAGAGTCTTCTCCAGATGTAAGTCTTACCTATGTATAATTTTATTTTATTTTATTTTATTTTATTTTATTTTATTTTATTTTATTTTATTTTATATTTTGTTTTGTTTTGTTTTGTTTTGTTTTGTTTTTTATAAAATTATTTTATTTTATATGATATAATTTATTTAATATATTAATATATTATTTAATATAATTTTTATTAAATAAAATAAATATATAGAAATTTCCCTATATATAAATCGTACCAATTTTTTCTATTTTATTTTATGGTAACACTTTGGATTAGGGCAGTGGTTCTCAAAGTGGGGGGCCTACTTTGAAAAGAGTAGCCTACTTTGATCATGGCTGTATTTATTACGACTAAGAAACAACTGTGTTATTTTTTTTGTGTGTGTTATTTATACTGTAGATTGTTTAAAAATGCAGTAACTGCCTCTAATTTGTATTACTTATAATAGAGAAAATAAACATCTTGTTCATGTACTCATATTTTTATTAATTCCTGTCCCTTGCTTAAGGCGTAAAATAAATGTGTAAAAAGGCTTTCAGAATCAGCCCATTTGCTTGTAAAACATCTGCAATCAGAATCAGCCATGAAGAATCAAGATCGGCACATTACTAAAAATAAATTGGGTGCTCCTAAATTTTTTTGGTGCTCCTAACTTTTTGAAGTTGGGAGCACCAGTGCTATCAAGTAAAAAAGTTGATTTCGAGCCCTGCTATGCCTTAGGGCAGCATAAAACCCACAAAAAAAAAAACAAAAAACAAAAACAAACAATTATTATTATTATTATTATTATTATTAAATAACAGAGAATAAGAATAATAACAGTTATTCTCTCTGTGCTATTTTTCAATGTTTCAAGTGTTGCAGGTGTTTTCCCCTGTAGTTTTTTTTTTTTTTTTTTTAAATAAGAAAGCATTCATTTTTCGTTATGTTTAGTATAATTTATTATTAATCTTATGTGGGATGGGTATTCGGGAATGGGGGGGAGGGGGCGCAATTTTTTTTTATAGGTTTAAAGGGGGGCGTGACCAAAAAAGTTTGAGAACCACTGGATTAGGGAATACATATTCATTATTAACAGAGTTTTTTTTTTTATGTATTAATTTATTTTTCCTCCCTTATATAATAATAATAATAATAATAATTATTATTATAATTATTATTATTATTATTATTATTATTATTATTATTATTATTTAATCATCATTTATTGATTGATTGATTGATTGATTGATTTTTATTGAGTAGTTTTTGACTTGGTTAACAATAATAACAATGCTTGCTATTGCTAGTTGAAGCATTTTGTTTTATTTTGTTTTATTGGTAAAAGGAACAAAAATAAGAAAAACCACAACAATATTTTGGTCTGTTTTGCCAGATGAGTGTATGATTTTTTTTTTTTTTTTGCAGAGTAATCCTTAAGAACAGCTCTTAAGAAGATAATTTGGTCTGCTTTTTACCAGTACACTAGCCTTAAAGCTAACAGACATGGACAAAACGCCAAAAATATAAGTTTGATTTCATGCAATCCTCCTCATGCTTTTATTATCAAATGGCCATGCAGAAGTGAATACGGATTCTAATTTAAGACTGCAAAAAAAGTTGGCTCTGAAAGAAACGAACATTGAGATTTTGTGCACGAGTCGTCTTACAGTAGCCAATTTCCATGACAATGCGACTGCCGTACGGAAAGCTATTGTTTTGGTTGACTCAAAACAATGACAGCAGGTTATTGTTGAGATATGCAAATTTGTTTTTCCTTTGCTCCATTTGGGAATGCCCTCTTTGAAGTGCTGGCAGCTTTGTGAAGCGTTCGCACAAGGAAACCGAGCCTTAATGGAATCCCCTCCTCTGAGTATAGAGCGATGCCCGTCTAACCTTGAACTTCCTGTGATGATCCGTCTGACCTGATTGTAGCGTGATTAGATAAGGATTTAATCTGTCACACATATGCACGCGCCGTCAAACAATCAAGAGTCTTACAAACGCACACATCCGTTCTGCTTTCATCTGTCTCTTTGGCCTCCATCAT